>NC_091459.1:97576837-97878087 GCF_027789765.1 Dendropsophus ebraccatus
ATACACTGTAGTTCTCACTAGTACTGCCACACACTGTTTCTCTAGACCCCATTGTTCCTTCTAGACCCTTCTGCCCACTCACAGGCTCCTAGGTCCTCTGCTGTCCGGGCTTGTCTGTATTCCACTTCAAACTCCTCTGCCTGCCCCCAGACTACTCTGCCCCCCTCTTCAGATTACAGTAGTACAGTAGACCAACCTACTTTAGCCCAGAGCAGAAGCACACACTGGAGGGAGCTCTGTGACACACACATCATCTCCATAGACAACTCTTCCTGCCTTCATTAGAGCAAAAATAGACGTTAAATATCTACATATAATTATCCATGCATGAGGAGTGAGGGCCCTACTCGCATGCATCAGCTTACAGACTAAGCAGGAAGAAGCAGGAAGTGATGCAACCAAAGGGGAAGAGTAATAAGAAAGCAATGCAGTATGAGATATAGGTCCTATATGAAAGCAAATAAAACAAAGCAATGAACTTTGGTCACTAGGTGGCAGCATTGCATACATATGAAAACATAGCTTATAAACTGAATGGACAATATATGAACAATAATAATATTATGGGCAATTGGACAGGCTGTGACAGCACAGACAGATTATCTGCCAAAGATTTGAAGCCAAAGCCAGGAACAGACTATAAACAGAGATCAGGTCATAAAGGAAAGCCTGAGACTTCTCCTCTTTTTAAATCCATTTCTGGCTTTGACTTCAGATCTTCAGCAGATAATCTGTCAGATAATCTTTCTGTGTAAACACACCATTAGGGACGCTCAATAGCGATTATCGCTTCTTGTTAACAGGCCTTTAGTTGAGTGCCTCTCCTGGTGCTATATAATGGTCAGTGAGGTCTGAACACCCAAATCCTGACTGATCAAAACTTTTGACATCTCTTTGTAATGTGTCAAAAACTTTTTCACAAACTTTACCATTGGTGAACCTAAGATGTGCATGTTAAGTTGAACAAGTTCAGGACGTTGGGATTCTGCAAATCCAACGTCCTGTACTGTACTGTGAATTCATATTGAGTTATGTCAGCATTGTAAGTATGTTAATTGGAAGCGCTGGATTTGGAAGTTGTGTTTGAGGGTCACAACCGGTCAGCCCTGAGTCATACATAGAGGAGTTCCTTTATCTTTGTACACTGTCAAGTGTCCATGATTCATATCCTTGTGGCTTCAGAATAAAATCTTTAAAATTCATATGTATGAGTAAGGCGTGCTCTGTAAATCTCTGTGAATCAGATGGTTCCAAGTTTTCCTTCAGCAATTAGGCCTCATGTTTTAATTTTTTTTTCTGATTCCAGACACAAGGGTTTTCTAGAATAAATATATTTTGCCATTTATTTATTAACACGTAATGTCGCGTTCCATCAGCTGATTTCTTTCCTTGTCAAAAGTCTGTTTGGATTTATGGAATACTCAGGGGTTATAGTTAATTCCTGTAACTCTTGCAAATTACGTTTAAAGTCTGGCCCTGGTCCCACTCTAAGTCAGCTTGGTAGATACAGCGGAGAAGGCATATGGCCATATATTAGAAACATCTGACACGTTTATACAACTGGCAACCTCTGATCAAGCGCTAAATTGGTCAGGGATTATATATCGGGACAAAGGTGTCTTGCTTAAAGCGCATGGAAAATGCAGTCTGAGGTTTGGCTTCAGCATTGGAAGCTGGCAGTAATAGCGCTGGATGTAAAATCGTTTTGCTGTGAACAGGTTAAACTGTGTTACGACTTTAAAAACAGTTAGTATGCTGCAGTGTGGCCAGATTTATTTGTATGTGGTTTGAAGGATAACATTCAAAAGACCTTGGCTTGTTTATGCCTCAGATCCACCTTTTCAAATCAGTCTTCCATAAACCGCTCGCAAATGCTTGCAGGCAGTCTGGACCCTTCTCCATCTGTCCCGTCCACATCATGGCATTCCTCACATTGGCACATACTGTACTGAACAGATTGCAGAGTGGAATGAGATTAAAGTCAGAAGTGAATGAGTGAATAACAAAATCATTCGGTAAAGATGCTGCCCGGTCATTTCAGCATCAAAACCAGAGTTCGATAGATTCACTTATCTTGTTATAAGTACGTTATAGCATTGGCGATGTAAGTCATCATATCATGTGCAACGGCATGCACCTGGCATAATGCACTAAGTATTACTCAGCCAACCATATAGGTATGTTGTCCAAAAACTCTAGTTTGCACCTATACAGTAGTATATAATGCAACCAAACCAAATAGTATATAATGCAGCCACATTTTTAGAATTTGGCAATGCAGGTTTATAAGTCTGTGCAGTGCAGATATAACTTTTGACCATCTCTTAGGGGCACATTTATTAAGGAAAAAATGTGTATTTAAATTTGTGTAAATAATGTGTAAATAAATTTATTCGCAAATGGCCGTTTTGCTAATAAAATATTTGCATCTGGCCACTTTTCGCACAGTACGCCAGGGGGAGGGGATGTGGAGGGGGCAAAACTGGAACCGCGGACTCAGAGTCCACTCTGTTCATCATTTGTTTGGCTAAAATATAGTCAGGAAACCTATATTTCAGCTCTAAGCTGGCGTAGGTTTCCCGTCGCGTGCACTGATGCGCACAGGATTTATGTAGAGGCAGTGCGCCAATCTCTGTACTGTCGGAGCTGCAGGGACATTTTTTAGTCCGGCGCAGAAAACGCTGGACTTAATAAATGTCCCCCTTAGAATTGTTGAGCAATAGGTACACTGCCCACCCTGTTTTAACTTGGGCCTTAACCCCTTGACAATAATTTTTGGCAACTGTGTTTTTTCTTTTCCACCCTCCAACATCCTTAACTTTTTCCATTCATATAGATGTATGAAACCTTATGTAGAGGATTAATTATATTTATAATGATACAATTTAATGTACCATATGGAATTTTATGTGTTTCATTTTCACAGAGATCATATAGTGCAATCTAGGGGTTTCACAACCACAATCAACCATACTGTAAGTTATCTCCAATCCGACCACTGGTGGGAGACGTCAGGCGGCACCCGCTCCATATGGAGCAAGCTCAGCATCTGGGCCTGCCCCACAATCTCTTCAGATGTTATAAAGAAGTTAAAGAGAACTTGTTACTATAGCACCCGGGTCTCCTACTGTAATAAAGAGTCAAAGAGGAGTTGTGGCTTAGCATTTGCGCTGCACTATGGCAAGCACCACCACTCCTTTGTCCTCCCTCTTCTTCATGAATTATTAATGCTGCCTGGTCTCCTGCTCACTTATGCTTTCAGCCAGTGTCTGCCTGAAGAGGAATGATCTGCGATCAGATATAGTTGAATCTTCCAACCTAGCTGTGGTCTAGGGCTAAATCACTTGTCTAGAGATCAACAACCCTTTTTTCCTGGGTTCGATCCCCTGATGGGGATTTTCTTCTTCTTCTTAAAGTGCAAAGAATTCACAATCAGATCCAAATTGGTTTTAAAATTCATTTTTTTTTTAATACATTTAATACATAATGATGAGAAAAAAAAAACGATTCAACTATATTTCATTTACCCAACACAGTTAGGTTTGGAGATTCAACTATATCTGATTGCGGGTCAGTCCTCTGTTAGCAGATACTGACTGACAGCTGAGTGAGGCCGGGCAGCATTGATTATTCATGAAAAAAGAGGGTGGGGGAAGGAGTAGTGAGGTGTGCTAGAGTGTGGCACAAATGCTGAATCACAACTCCTCTTTGACTCTTCATTACAGTAGGAGACCTGAGATTGTTCATAATCCACCCCACAGACAAATTACCAAAAAGTAACATGCTCACAAGGGGACTGCCAGCTACAGCACACTGTCAGCACCTCAGGTAGGGCCCCGGTGCTGACAGATTCCCTTTAACGTGTACCTGTCATGGAAAGACACAGACACACTAACGGGCCTATTACACAGAAATTTATCTGGCAGATCATTGAAGCCAAAGCCGGGAACAGATTATAAACAGAGAACAGGTCATAAAGGAAAGACAGAGATTTCTCCTCTTTTCAAATCCATTTCCTGGCTTTGGTGTCAAAAATCTGTCAGATAATCTGTGTGTAATAGGGCTTTAAGCATGTTCTCAACTTGTTCTCCTTATCAGTCACAGTCTGATCAATCCTGTAAACTCAAGCCTCAACCAATAAAAACTTTTCATTTATCTTTATGACATATCAAAAATTTATTTGGCAACAGTGTCCATTTGGTGTATCAAACGTTGCAGAAGGAGTATACCTATCAAGTCCAAAGTATTCATCTGTCCCCACTCCCAGTATACAGCAGTCTGGATTTCTTGTAGGTTTTATTGCTGTATACAGCCTTTCTTTCTTTTTTCTGTGTGTTTTCTCCTATTTTTGTATAATAAAATCTTTTGTGTATACTTTTGGATGTGCAGAGACTCTTTATCCTCAGACTCTTTTTCTTGTTTTTTGTGGATTTCTTGTAGGAGTCATTGACATTTACCTGCATGCGGTCACTTATACCTAATCATCGTCATAATCATTTAGATTCTTTTGAGGTCTCACCCATATGATGCTGCACATAAGCTATATATTCCAGTTCACAAAATGCTCAATAAAACATCTTGGATAGGTTGTACCCTGTAAAGGATTCCCGTTTGATAGTGTTACGACATTACTAGAATATGCCAGAACATAATAATGAGTTAGTGTGACATTTGGGATCCATGGCAACATATACTACGTATTTTAGAGTGTGCAATGCGTTTCTTTCTCATGTCCACTCTGCTTTGTGCAGCTGGTATTAGCAAATACGTCTCTATATCAGATTGCTACAAAGCCTCTCTTCCATAGAGGAGGCTAGTGTCATCTCTACATGACGATTATCACCCCGGTGCTTATTAATTGTGCAATACTTGAAGTGTCTTCCAGGATAAATACTGGTACTTATACCTCCAGCTGCTGCCGCTGTGGGCAGATGAAACCACCGCTTGGTGTAATTTGTGGAATCGCTTCATAGTCTACTGTCATAACTCTCAGCTGGATTAATGATTTTTCTGGGTTAAATTGGTTCATACTGAAGATACAGTCAGTCCTGAGTCATATAAAAACAGAGCTGACATTATTATTTTTGTTCTGCCGCAGCCTGTTGTTTACCTCTGGGGTGTTGGCGGTCTACAACTTTCAGCAGATGTAGCAGAGCTGTGTTTGTCTCCGAGAAGCATTATATCTATTACGTACACATAAATATTCATATCAGCTGCATAAGAGCAGTGAAAGTTACTATTCTTGTGCTTTACATATGACTTGCTGTGGCTTTATCTATTTGTGTTAACCAGAATATTCTGAACCACCTTTGCTTTCTATTTGTCTGCATTGGATCAGATGTCAGACCTGATACATTGTTAATCAGATTTCCTCCTAGTCTCCATGTTTAATCTGAATGTGCTCCATCACACTTACCTCTCAATGACTTTGTCCTCTGACAACTTTCTGCTCCATTGGTTCTGCTCGTCGCTGAATTAGCAGCTCTGTCAAGTTAACCAATTCCCTTTTTGTGCTCCCCTGGATGGCAGCATATTTCTGTACAAGATTCTAAGTCAGAATTCCTGTCCTGCGTCTATAGGTGTATTAGTATTGTTTAAATTCTGCATGCTGTGTCACTGAACTATCACACAGATGATAGGTTATTATATTAGTGCATGGTTTCTAAATATTTTTTTTTTATGTCACTCAGGTATTATGCTAAGGCCATGTTCACACTAGAGTGCTGTTTTTGCTGGGCCTGGTTAGTATGAAACATACAATCCAACATCAATGCTATGGCAGCCGTGGAGGCTGAAACACCAACAAAGGTAGCAGCTGTTTTGAGCGCACACACACTTCTTCAGACATCACCTTTCATGCACATCACAAGTAAAATAACCTTGCATAGTGACAGGCATAAAAAAGGGGTGTTACAGAGGTTAAAGTGTCACTGTCGTTATAACTTTCAAAAATCAACAGTAGATGTGATATAAAGCAAGTTTGAAATTTACATTAATTATTTTTTTTTAGTTATCATTTAAAACACAGCACTTCCTGTTTTCTGGCTATTTTTCTCAAAGAACAGGAAACAGTCAGAACACAGGAAGTCCTGTGTATCTCAGGCCATCTGAGCGCTCACAGAGAAGGCAGTCATGTGATTGATGGACACATTGGGCTGTGACTCTCACTGGCTCTTCACTGGCCAGAATTCCTGTGTTTAGTCTGTTTTTTTCAACCAGCACAAGTCAGAAAATCTGCCTTCAGGAGACCGGGCCTTGATTTCTGGTAAGTACAGCTTTGTTTTACAGCATGATAAGAACAAAAAAAATAATGAATGTATATTGCAAACTTGCTTCGTATCACATCTACTGTTGATTTAGATTTTGAATGTTATAACGACAGTGACACTTTAAAACAAGTATTAAACAAACTTTGGAATAGTCACATGGGGGATGGTAAATGGGGGATTCAAACTCTAGGGCCTTCACTGATCAAGAGAATAAAGAGGACACAGCACTAACATATTGTGCTTCGTCCCATTCACTGTTATTCCCCTACAAGCCAGTGCCTAGAGCACAAACTTGCAGCAAATTGCAGTTCAGCCCCATTTACATGAATGACACCGACATTGCTTTGCAAAATAAAAATGCCATGCTTGATGTGGTAGAGGGGATCTAGTTAACTTAGGCTAGGTTCACACTGCGTTTTCAGCATCCGTTTAACGCATCCGTTTTTTTCAAAAAACGCATGAAAAACGGATTGCAAAAAACGGATTCATTTGTGTGCATCCGTTTTTCCATTGACTTCCATTATAAAAAAAAACGGATCCGTTTTTTTTGGCGGACCAAAACGGACCAAAAAACGTTGCTGACCCTATTTTTCTGGACGTTAAAAAAAACGGATCCGTTAAACGGATGCTGAAAACGCAGTGTGAACCTAGCCTTACTGAACTAACTCAATGAGATATCATGATGCACAAAAACTAATTAATGACAACTTGAGCACTGCTACATTTGTTGTTGTTCCATAAAGGAACAATATCTCACCTCAGCATCACCTTGCCTCACTTTAGCATCATGTAACACACACAGGATATGTCTGGTATTTCAAGACTGGTATTGCCTCCAGTAAAGTGAAAGATGTTGATTTGTACAGTAAATGCACACAGGCAGACACCTCGTCCATGTGCAATGCTGCACCCCATTTTTCTCTCAGCTGCTGTCAGCAGGGAGGCCAGTCCCAAAACTCTTAGACGAAGGTTCAGAACAGAACTACATCTTCTGTTCACGTCAATGGTAGGACACCAGCATGTTTTCTGCATTAATTATAAGCCAAGTTAATGTTTACTTTTTATGTGACTTTATAAAGTTCCATTGATTTCAATGGGAGGTTCCAAGTGCAACTAAAATTTTACATTTTAACCAGTTTTTTCAGCATTTTTTTAAATGAAGCATTTTTTGGAGCATGTCCTAGTAAAATGAATGGGAAAAGTTATTATTAGGAATTTTAGGAATTTCACATGCACTTGTTAGATTTCATAATTATTGAATGGAAGCGTTTCATCGCCTTATTTTAGATATGGTCAAGTGATGTACAATTTATGATTTACATCCTACCCTAATAGGAACTAAGCTGTTAAATGACTACATGCATTTACCAAATGATACCTTAGTGAGTACCATATAGCTAATACTTGTTGTAGGTAATAAACTGTGAGTGAGAGCGGCCACAAGCAATGGCAGTATAGAAACCGTATTGTAACAGTGAATAGAAAAAGCTTGTGCACCTCTACAAATTCTTTGGTCTTCTTGCTGTGTGGACCTATATGATTGTATTGTGTCCATTCAGATGAATTGGCCACCATATAATACATGGTCTTGTTAAGGTCAAAATGACCGTTCCCCCTCTATGATCCATACAATATAATTCAGTGTTTCCAACCTGTGTCCAGCTGTTGCAAGACTACAAAGCCCATCATTCCCATAGCAGAAGGCTGCCAGGGCCATGAATGGAGTGGTAGTCATGTAACACCTGAAGAACACAGGTTAGGAAAAATGGCCCAATAGATCTTTTACATTGCCCTTTTTTTTTATTCTACATTTATATAAGTCTTAGTAAGAATAACCGTTTACCGCATCACTCTGAAATTGTTTTATTGAGCTTCATTAAAAAGTGATTTGATGGTCTCAACCAGTCCAATCCAGTGTATGGGTCAGTGACAAGCTATGGTAACCTGGTGATCAGGTGTGTGAACCTATACCTCATATAGTGATGTAGTTGGCTTAAAAGCCCTGTTCTTTTAATAAAGGCGACATTGCTAAAGTCAGCAGGACTGACCGCTGGACCATGAAAACTGTGGGGCAGCAGGATTTATCTTGAGAAGCAGATAGCTTGAAGCAGGAGATATGGCTGTCATAGACATGGCTGACGGCTTTCTGCTGAAGAAGGTTTGTTTTTTTTTTTTTTTTGTGCTAAGGACACATCCAGGAAAAGCCAGGAATCCTTTTCTACATTATCCTAAAGCAATCTCTTGAAACAAGTTATCTGAGGTTTATGCAATGAATTAAATTGGATTTTTCACCTCCTTCCAGTCTGTATTCCACCTGCTCTGTAAAGAAATGATTGATGTTGTTACGGTTCTGCTTTCTTGCTGTGAAGTAACAAATACATGAAATATTAGTTTTTTCATTGTTTTGTAATGTAACAACTCTAACTTGTATGAATATTCATTTTATGGTTCTGTATATACATTTATGCTCACATGTAGAATTAAAGGGAAACTATTAGGTTAAAAGTCTGTAACCTAAAACATGCTTTTATACTTCCATAGCACCGGGGACACTGAGGTTGAAGGTCATTTTCCTAACTTACCGTCATATATTTACCTTAATGTCATATTCTTACCTTAAAGTTTTCGCTAAATCTTAACTTGACTCAGTATGGAAATTACTTGGTGACTTGGTGCACTGGGGGAGGAGCTACCATCGCTGATTCTCCCCACCCACTGCCCTTCCTAGTGGATATTGTAGTGGTGATCTACAGTGATGAACACTTGAGTGACATCACTGCAGAGCACTGTGGCAGATCAGTACATTGAGAGCTGTAGTCCCGCCCCAAGTGCACCAATCCACCTAATTTTTAAAGGGGTGCACCGATGACATTTTTTTCTTTTAAATCAACAGGTGTCAGAAAGTATATATATATATATATATATATATATATATATATATATATATATATATATACATATATAAAGTTGTTTTTTTTTCAAAAAAAATCTCAATCTTTCAGTACTTATCAGCTGCTGTATGTCCTGCAGGAAGTGGTGTATTCTTTCCAGTCTGACCAGAGTAGTAGAGGTTTTCTATGGGGATTTGCTACTGCTCTGGACAGTTCCTGGCATGGACAGAGGTGGCATGGCAGCAGAGAGAAAGTAAACTCCACTTCCTATAGGAGATACAGAAGCTGATATCTACAGAAAGGAATTTAGATTTTCAAATATATGTAAACAAATCTATATAACTTTCTGACACCAGTTAATTTTAAAGAAAAAAATATTTGCCAAAGTACTCCTTTAAGTTTTATCGAAAACGTTGCTGAAGATGTAAGATGTAAGAAAATTACCTTATACTTAGCATGCTGTGCGCTTTGGAAATATACCATTAGAAAACTCCAACCTGCTGTTATTTTTTCTTTAAGATGAAGCAGTCTCTCATATTAAAGATGTATTCTTGTATAGATTGCAGCTACAGAATTATCTTCTGATGCCTTCTTACATGTACAGGCATAAAAGTTTCTTTCTTTGTCCATTTAAGGCTACAAACCCACTTGGCGGGTCTGCAGCGAGTACCCTCGCTGCGTATTTGCAGCGAGTCCCCTCGCTGCGCGTTTGCAGCGAGACTCGCTGCAGATCCCAGCCCTATACTTTTAATGGCAGACAAACACGCAGCAGGGATGTACATCCCTGCTGCGAGTTTGTCTGCAGCCCACCCTATTAACCCCCTGACCGGCGGAGCTGATACTTCACCTGATCCTGGCTCCGGCTTGCTTCGGCGGTTCCCCGCGTCTTCAGCAAGCCGTAGCGGGGACCAGGTGAAGTATATGCTCCAGCCGCCCGCCCGCAGCCCCTTTAACACCTCCTGCAGCCCCGGCCACCCGATTGGGCCCCCCCTAGCAGCCCCGATCGCTCGCACACGCCCCCTGTAAGCGGGCGGCTGGCTGGAGCATATACTTCACCTGGTCCCCGCTCCGGCTTGCTGAAGACACCGGGAACCGCCGATGCTGGATCAGGTGAAGTATCAGCTCCGGCGTCCGGGGGGGTTAATGGGGTGGGCTGCAGACAAACTCGCAGCAGGGATGTACATCCCTGCTGCGTGTTTGTCTGCCATTAAAAGTATAGGGCTGGCATCTGCAGCGAGTCTCGCTACAAATACGCAGCGAGGGGACTCGCTGCAGACCCGCCAAGTGGGTTTGTAGCCTTAAGGTCCATGTTCTACATCATACTATATCATTCCCTTATCAAGCATATGATCCTGGTCCATGAATAGAACACTGCACACTACACTGAAGGCTGACAGCCATAATGGAGGGCCATATGTAGGGAGGTTTACAGAGGTACATGGAGTGGTGCTGTGTTATGGAGATAACAGAGCAGAATATATAACATTCAGAGTCTGCTGAGAAGTGAGTGTCAATGGATGCCACCAATACTGTCACATGGCATTTGTTACCCATGCAAAGGAAATATTTATTTGCAGGATTGTGCTCATTCACTACAAATGTGAGTACATAAAGAAGTAGAATTCTGCCGTACAAGGCAAAAGATTTTCCACCTCATTATACAGTATGAACAAACCCCTAGTAAGTAATGGAACCACACATTCCCATGGCTGTCAGCCCTTTAGTATGGAAAAACTCTCCATGCCTGCTTGAGTAGTTCCAACCTAAATAAATGTAGAGGACTGTGTTAGATATAACTGTGTTACATCAACATCTGGCATCTCATGGACTCTACAGATTCCAATCCAAGACTGGGGGAATAGAGGGACTGCAGATATTGGCTGTTTCCCCCCAATCTGTGATGTTTCTGGACTGTGAAAGACATAGGAATGTTACTTGGAAGCAGCCATGTTATTGCTTTTCGGATTCAGTTTGTATTTATGTAATTTCGGCAATGATATCATATTATAATCATACAATGGGCATATTCAGTATCAGATTTTAGTATTCTGATTCTAAACAACATAAGAACAACCTTCTATATGAGAATATAATAGTAAAGGGTACAGTGCACCTACTATGAACAGAAACTAATCATTTAGAAAAAAAGTGAATAAAAATAAGGATGAGCATTATCAGTCTCCTCTGTATAAACACAGACAGGCGTACAGTAAAAGGTGACACCAGTATGTAGATGAGACACCATTCACAATAGCTGAAGAACAAAATCCCTACCCTCTGTAGAATAAGCGCTGCACAGGTACAGAGCATGCCTAGAAAACTCTCCTATTATGGTGAATAAAGTTTGCCCCAGTCTATTGTATTTGTGTCCATGAGGATTGCTTTAAAACAATGGCGTAGCTACCATAGAGGCAGGGTAGGCAGTTGCTATAGGGCTAGTGCAGGAGGGGGGCCCAGGGGAGAAGGTAAGAACTTGTGTCCTTCTGCTTAATCCCTTCTGTACTGCAGTGTGTAAGTGACCCAATGTTTACTTATATGCTGCAATACAAAAAAGGGTTAACATGCAGAAGACAATGAGATCTCCTCTGATAACCTCTGACCTCTGTTCTCCTGCTGCCACAATTAAGTAGGAAAATGTGCAGAGCTCTGTGCAGAGGTCACTTACACACTGCAGTACATAAGGGGTTAAGCAGAAGTTATGTATTTAACCATAAGGGCTCCTAATGGACCCTTATAGGTAAAAACAGTGGACCTTTATAGTAAGCAGCCATTGTCTCTTTGCTCTGCCAGTCACTCTTATGGTCGCAGCCAGGATTCTGCCTCTGGCCACAAGAGATTTTATTTTATGCACAGTGCTTTGTGTTGGATGTAGGGGAGGGAGGCCACTTAAAATTGTTTGCTATGGGGCCCCGTGAATCCTAGCTATGCCCTTGCTTTAAAACATATCTCTAAATGCAGCTCAACCAAGATGACTGTCCCAATACCATACAAAACCATACTACAAAAAAAAATTGTTTCAGTATCTGGCTCTAGTCAGTAAAAAATGAAAAGAAAATCTACATTGACTTTAAGGAGACAATAGGCAGTTCTTGCCTATATGGTAATATGTCCATGCCTATATATTTGCATGATCTTTGTATCCCTTAAATGAGAATCAGTAAACCCCTTCCCACCCCTACCCTGCATCTTAGGCCTCTTTAGCCAGCCAGCACCCTTCTCTGTGCTGACGAGGGACAGTAACTCTGAAACAGTTGTCTATAGATGTCGGAAAGAAACTTTGGTTTGGCTGTTATGAGATGTACAGTTTATAGCTGCCATCTGTCTGTGTCGGCTCTATTAACCTAATGGAGGAATATTTTGTTCTGCTGGGTATGTTCACATGCACTCTATAAGTGGCAGATTTTATGTTGCATAAACCAATATAAAATAGTTAAATAGAGGAGCTAAGTGAATAGCTTAGTTGGGTTCCTGTGAATACGTTGTGTCCCCACAGAACATTATTCCCCCAGAAACTGTTAAAATGCACCTAGATGACCTTGTTTCTTCTATACAGTCCTAATGGAAAGTCAGTGCTATCTCGCCTTCAATCTGTAAAGTGTTTTTAAAGCATCCAGCATCAAAATACATCTTATGTTCCAATGCTAATGCATCTTCAGATCAGCATAAAAGTGGGTACACCTAATGCATTTACGCTATATAATTTTCTCTGTGTCAGGAGATGTGCAACAAAGAAGACTTTAATACAATAGGGGATATTGTCTGTGTGAGTACATTGTAGTTATGTTTACTTTGGAAAAAGTTGAAGGGAAATTTTTCCCCTTGCATTACATTCATCGCCTTGGCATAAACCATGTTAAAGGGGTACTCCGTCGCTGATAAAAAAAAGGTCCCTGAAGCTCCAGTTGGTGGCTTCATTTTTTCTTTGCTTCCTGGTTTGGGGTTTCCCATGATGCACTTTGTCTCCTGTGATGTCTAACTGACTCTGTGAAACTGTTAGATGTTTTAGGGGCCTATTCCATGGAGCGATAATCGTCCCGATCATGTCATCGGCTGATCGTTTATTTAAGTTCAAACCTAAAATCATCGGTCACCAACCACGCATCGCTACGTGGAATAGCGGGGCGCGGCCGGCAACCGACAATTTCATAAAACAGCATACATTACCTACTATGCTGCAGGGCTTCTCCTCTGCTTTTTCTCACCAGGTCCCGAGCACAGCTGTAGCTTCGGAGCAGCCTGTCTGAGCTTACAGGCCGCTCAGCCAATCACTGGTCCCGGCCAGTGATTGGCCTGTCAGCTCAGACAGGTCGCTCCGAGGCTACTGCTGTGCGTGGGACCCAGTAAGAAGAAGCAGAGGAGAAGCCCTGCAGCATAGTAGGTAATGTATGCTAAACGATGTCCCTGCAACCCTTTGCTAAACGATTATCGGGCCATGGAATAGGAATAGCAGATCGGCGCTCATTTACATTGTTGATCGGGTCCCCAGCAGTCCATGGAATAGGACCCTTACATCTTGTTCAGCCAATCAGAGCTGAGCAATCTGAGTCATCTGACAAAGGGCGGCTGGCCTAACAGGGCTTAGACCCACCTCCCTCTTGATGATGTCATTGTCACAAAATGTCTGCCACAGAGCAGCCTGGGGTTAACAATCATTAGGTAAGAATGAGTTTACCTCACCTTCTGGTGGGGGATTGAGGGGGGAAAAGATAGGGAAGGGGGGCAAACAGGTGATTGAAGCATATTACAGAGTTATATAACTTTGTAATGTGTTTCAATTACTGTGAAAAAGCTTTTCGCTGGAGTACCCCTTCAATAAATATGCAATGTCAGTGTATATATAATCTTCCCCATTGTCTTGATAAAGTTCTATATTAGGGACTTACACTAAAGTAGAAGGTCTTGACAAATCACAATGGCCCCTACTCTTCTTGTAGTGTGAATAAGTGTGATTTTTATGAATTATATATTCAACCTTTCCCACTAAATGGCATACTGTAGTTCATGCCTTAAGGCAAACTAATGTACATGTACACCACAGTGATTGACAGGGATGACATATAACACTTACTGGATCTTCTCTGTATGTCTCTTACTGTCTCTCTGTACAGCTGACTTCACCTCCACCTCTCCCTCTTCAGAGTGAAAGAAGAAGATAGGAGGGAGAAGGAATAGTAGAGAAGTGGCCTGACTATTGGAGCAGTATGCAAGTCCATACACTATATTTTAGATCAACAAATGGCTGGTTACGTAGTTTAGCTGTAGATGGACTTATTAAATGTTAATGTGATGTACTGCACCCTAGTCTGTTCCTCCTTTGTATATTAGCATGATCGGGGCACTCCATGGGGGTATAGGTTTGGTTCTAGTTTAGGATCCGTCCTTATCAGGGTGGTTGTCTTACTTTACATGGCCAACCAAGGTAAATGTTAGCCGGTTGCCTTTCTGGACTCCCTAGTATTCTATCTACAGTCAGTATGCACACAGCTTTCTTGTATTAGAGTTTTAAGTGAACGTTTTTTCTTGCTTTCTTCTTTCAAAATATGCTCGGTTCTTAAAGGTTTAATTTGCTCTGCTCTACTTTTTGTTACTTTTTTTGGAGTCTGGTATATTTATGTGATGTGATCTTCTGAACAATGAGTGTTTAGAATATTCATTGAGATATCAGCTATTTTTGGTTCTGGGCTGTTTATTATGAAGAGGAAATGTATATGCCAGAGAGTCTTTTGTTAGTTTTTTCTGATAATTACATACTGTATCTGCATCTCGGAGTATTGAAATGTGAATGTATCATTATATTTGTAGGTATGAAATTCTATACAGATAATTCCTCAAAGGGAAACTGTACATACGAACCTGCAGTAATGTATCTGTAGGGGATGCAATTATATAATACACTTATCTTCGTTATGTCAATCAGTTGTGGAGTTATAGATAAGAAGATTGACATGTAAGGAAGATCAGTAGAATTTGCATCTAATCGCCTACAAGCACATAAGTGCAGATTTGTAGGTATAAACCTGCTGCTAGTATTCCCATCTCAACTAAGCAAAGTAAATATTTTAGCAAAGTCATTTCTCAAACTTGCTTCCTTTTTCTGAGATGTTGCTCTTTCCATTCCTTTGTTGACAGCTTGGTTTTTAGGTTACAACCACCACTCTGCTCTGGTATATATATATATAGAGCAGATTAATTTTCAGTAACCTAGACAGCGAGCTGTCAAGAATTTGGAAGAAAAAGAGCAGCATATCAGGAGAAGAAGGCACACTGGCTACTAAATAAATGTATTAGGAAAAATTCATGTGAACTACAATTTTAACTTTTTCATATTGTAAAAGTACCTTGTAAATGCTGCCTATATATTTTTTTCTGGTGTAAAAATGCTTTCAATCCGCAGTGCCACTGGGAGGACAGTGTGTCATCAAGGCGGGGCTTCCCTGCCATTGAGTTCCCCTCTTCCTGCCTTGGTCCAGTGCTTGTTTCATTAGCGCTGCACCCTCCCCCTTTGACATCACATGCGAGACATGGAGCAAAATTGGTGAAATTCAGCGGCAGAGCTCTACGCCTGCCTCAGTGTCAAGCAGTGTCTCAATGGGAGGGCTCGCGCGCCTCCTCTTCCTCCGCTCTCCACTCAAAGAATTGAGACACTGTTTGACACTAAGGCAGGTGGGATTCCGTGGGGAGAGCGAGGAGGGTAAATTGGCCCTTACATTGGTCAAATGAGTAAGAGAGGACTCAATGGCCAAAAAGCCCCGCCCACTGTTATTCTGGGGGCGCCGTCAATGAAAAGCATTTTTACACCAGAAAAAAGATACATTGTTTCCTGATGCTGTCCATGATTCTATGTTCATTGGCTCTATTATAAACATACTGTAGTGATATCCCCCTGTACAATAAAACATATAAGCACAGAGAACATACTTGCACAGATAAAGTAGTTAAACTACAGCCAAGGGTATAGTTCTAGAATATGTGGGCAGGACGTGTGCACATAAAAGTGCCTCAAGTTTCTGTAGACAGAAACACATAAATATTAAAGGCCGTATCCTTTCCAAGCCTGATATGAAACTGTTGTGTTTTATATTGAAAATGTGATAGGCGATGGAGAAGGAGAACCACCTGTGGCTCTGGGGCACTGTGTTTGACATGCCTGCATTAAAGGCTGAATTCTATAAATATTCCACGAACGCTAAGAAAATGGAACTTTAGAATTGCTGCCTGGCTGTCCCTGTCCTCTGGTAATGGTTTTCTTTCAGGATTTTTTTAGAGGGTAGTAAACTAAACCTAGAGGCTCAGTACTGTACAGGGGGGCACCCTTTTATTACCCTCTGCTTTTATGGCACAAATTTGTGTGCTACTTTGATAAGGGTTGGGCAATCGACTTATATCAATCTTTATACAGGAAAACTCCCACTGATGGTAGAGGTAACATCCAGCCAGACTCTTATATTTTCTCTCTATGGTTACACAGAAGATTTGTAGTTTTCTATTAGACTGGTCTCCTATTAAGCTGGTACAGCTGGTGTTCAATCCTTACTAGCACTTAAAGGGGTTGTCGGACCTATTTTTACTTACAGGATAGGGGACAGGTTTAAGATTGGGGAGGGTGCAACCTCTGGGCACCACAGGGATGTTTCGAAAGGTGTCCCCCACTCTTTTGTTTTTAATGGAACAGCGGGTTGAGTGTGAGCCTCTTCTCTAATCCTCCTGTGTTGAGCCGGCCGAGTACACTTGAAGGGGTTGTGAGACTTATTGTTGCTTACAGGATAGGGGACAGGAAATAGATTGCGGAGGGTGCAACCGCTGGGTCCCACTGGTATGTCTTAAACAGTGCTTTCCACTCTGTTTTTAATGGAGCAGCGGGTTGGACGTAAGCCTCTTCTCTAATCCTTTTCTATTGAGCCGCCAGAGTACAGCACTCTACTATTTCCAGCGGCTCCTTAGAGAATGAAGGAGTCAGGGAGCCGTTCTAAAAATACCCAGGGGACCCAGAGGTCGACTTCCCCCCTCCATGCCCACAATCTCTTACTTGTCTCCTATCCTGTCGAAAGGGGGCAAGTAAAAATAACTTGCCCCTTCCATACAAAATCAAGTTCAATGTGAAACATTAATTATGATTGGATTTCCTACTTCAGACAATGAATTTCCGTATACTATGTTATGGAGTGTAAAACAGTGACCCGCGCCTCTGTCATCATCATCTATCAGCTGTTAATGCATACAGAGGCCAAAGTAGTGTTTTACTATCCATTTCCATCTATTGATCACCAAGATGTATTGATATACTGTTATTTTTAATGTGACAAATGTTTTCTTCATCTCTCCACTTCCCTGAAGATAGGTTTGCCTGATGTACACGCCACATGTCATTTTCTTATAAATTTCTAGGAAAGCTGACAGCAGTAGGTATCAGCATATATTAGACATGTAATCAAGCTTCACTCATCTCATTCATTTTCATGAAGACGCGTGCTAGTCACAGTTTATAGGCGACGCCAGGGCCGGACTGGAACTTAAAATCAGCCCTGGCACTCAAACCTCAGCAGCCCACATAACATATATCCCCCCCCCGATATATCATAGATAGCAGTGTTCTAAACATGCTGTAGCGAATTCTGCTCACTACTTCATTAAATATATGAACCCTACCATCAACACATAAAAAAACAACATAATCTGCTGTGGATTTGTTGTTGCATATTTATGTATTTCAGCAGCATCAATGGATTACTAGTGTCAGTGCACTTAAAGGGAATCTATGAGGTCCATACCAGGTACAGAGCTGTAGATCCCAGCAGAAAGGTGCAGGGGAGATATAAGTGACAGCGACAAGTCCAGTGTAAACTTTTATAATTGTCCTCTCTGAGCCTCCACATAGTATAGGCAGGGCCGCCAACAGGGATTTTGGAGCCCCATACAGCCAAAGTGTTTGTGGCCCCCTTAACAAAAGGGCCAATGGCCCACTCACACCTTGGACATGACCCTATTATTAAAACATACTGTTAATTAATACCTGATAAAAGTATAAGTTTAACATGAAGATGAATGTGACACTATTAAAAATACACTCAAGGTCACCAGTATATGAAGTGTATGGATATGGCGGCTTACACAGCCTCTGCCTATACTGTAGTAGCTGCAGACTACTATCAACAGAATACTGATGACCAAGTGATATCTTAAAAGCTGCATAGCCCCTCAACTAGTTTCACTTGCAAAGAGCGTCATCAGGAGGATGTAATGTGCCCTTCTCCTGATGACACTCCTTGTAAAGGGGTTATCCAGAATTAGATAAAACATGTCTGCTTTCTCCCAAAAACAGCACGGCAATACCACATACAACCTGAGCCCGCTTTTTTGAAGAAAACAACTATGTTTTTCTAATCCTGGATAATCCTTTTAATTTTATAGTATTGATTATAATTAGAGATGAGTGAACCTGGCCGTGGTTTGGGTTCGGGTGCATTTGAATCCCGCTGTCTTCTTGTTCCTTTGGGAAGGTAGAAATAGCACGAGTCCCGTTTGGAAAACAGGGATACAGCCTATGATCTAGGCTGTATTGCATTGCTGTTTTCCAGGTGTGACTCGTGCTATCTCCACCTCTGTGGAACAGGAATTCAAATGCCAATGGTTCAGGTTTGTATGAACCCGAACCTCGGCCAGGCTCACTCATCTCTAATTATGACCATAAAGTTACTACATGTGTGCACAAACAGCCATTTTAAGATCAAATTTAATTAATTGAACGCCATACACCATAAAGGATCATTAAGGACTTTTTGAGCAGCTACTGTATGACTCAAAAAAGTGTGTGTGAACATAGCCTGACAGACAAAAGTCCAAGAGTTCAATCTGGTGTATTAAAATTCACAACCCTATAACAGGTCCATGATGCACGACACAAATGCTCTATGTGATAGTAATGGCGTCTTGTATCAGGGATTTACTATAGAGTTGTGAATATTATTACACAAAAAGAAAGTGCCGCACTTTTGTATCTGGAATCCTACATACATTTAGTCACATTTAAAGTGAACCAATCAGCCCAATCGGGCTGATATGGTTCCCTGAACTGCTGTCTACAGCTCCTGCAGCAGCCGCAGCACATACTGGCTGCAGCAGGAGCTGTATAACCGAAAAAAGGACTTTAATCCACGGGCGCGTGACAGGTAGTCATCTGGGCTGCTCCCTGCCTGTATCAAGGCACCGCTCTCTGTCTGTCAGTGCGCTCGTAGGGATGATTGACAGGCAGAGAGGCCAGTAAGGGACCTCTCTGCCTGTCATTCATCTCCTTGGAGCGCGCTGACAGGCAGTGGTGACTAGATCCGGGCGGGGAGCAGCCCAGATGACTACCTCCCCGCCGGTGCCTGTCATGTACCCGGGGGATTAAAGTGCTTTTTCCGGGTATACAGCTCCTGCTGCAGCCGTGGCCGGTATGTGCCACAGCTGCTGCAGGAGCTGTATACAGCAGTTCAGGGAACCATATCAGATTGTGCTGATTGGTTCCCTTTAAATACAGATTATTGCAGTGGTGTAAGTGCTGTAGGATGTGCTGCTCACCTGTATCCACACATCACGCATGCTATACATACATCATAAACACACAACACACACTGTGCATACATACATATATCATATATACACACACACTGTGCATACATACATACATACGTGCACATGTAGCCGGTATTAAACAGATTGTGCAGACGCTACAATTCGTGTATGGTCACATGGCAGCATGATTTTTCTAATACAGGCAGAATACACTTTGGTAGCGCTGTATACTGCAGATTCCCTGGGCTGGCTGCACTACAACCAACCCATGGCATCCCTGTCACACAATGTACACTATACACTAGGACAGCATCTCCTTCATGCAAAAAATGTGTTTTCATATTCTACCACATTGCATATACAAAATATATATAATACTGTATGTGCAATATGTCAGAATAAAAAGACACAGTTTTTGCATGAAGTAGATGAACACATTCTGTACAAACATACATTATACTGCATGCCTACTGCACATATATGCATATATCATAAGTATAATACAGAGGCATGCATACACTATATACACACACACTGTACATAACACATATATCATGTAAACACACATATATACTGTACATACATACATGCATATATCATAAACTTGCTAAAGAGGCATGCATACACTATATATACACACACTTGCAGTACATACATATATCATATATACACACACATATATTACATACATATATACACACACACACACACACACACTATACATACAGAAATCCCTACACACACAATACACATACTGTGCACATTGCATACTTGATATACATATAGATATACACTATATATAACATATGTACTCACACTCAAAGAAAAGAAACAGTCACTTACTCTCCATCAATAAGCTCCTTACATGTCAGGTTGTGACAGGTCCTCCCTCACAGCCAGCTGGTGCTCCCCTGCCTCTTCCTCCCTGCACCGACAGCAGAGCTCAGCAGGAAGGAGATGATGAAGTCCCTGTGTGGGGGGGGGTAGGGGGGGGGGAGAGAGCAGGCTCCGGCTGTAGCTTGGTGGGAAGAAAATTCTCACCAAGCAGTGCTGTTTGTTATTAGCAGCAAGAGGCCCCCTCTGAGTGACTCCTCAGTCCCCCTCCTGTGCTGCAGCTTCTTCTCCTCTGTCCCCCTTCTTTGCAGCGCGTCCAGGAAATGATGTCAGCTGCCATAGAGAAGTTTGTAGTAGACAGACATGCCTGTGCGGCACCTCCTCAACACCTGGGTACTACTAAAGGAGCAGAGCGGCCCTTTGTTCTGGGGGGAGGGGGGGCAGAGGAATATGCCGGCCCATCCTAATCTGGCAGAGGCTGAGTGAATAGCGCAGCGGCCAGCAGCGCTGTTCTCTCAACCACTGCAGGGGCCGATGGAAGTGTGCACGGGGACCAGCGGCCTCTCTGATTGGTAATCCTGGCGGCCCAGCGGGCATTCGCCCGCGCCGCCAGATTACCAATCCGGGCCTGGGCGACGCTATATAATCAGTATTACATTTCATCATCTCCCAAAGAAATTTCCACTACATGAGTAAACAAAATATAAAATGACTAAAAGGGTATTATTACTTTAGCATTTTAACCACCGAATAGTTGGACATGCTCTGCTAAAGGATTTGCCATATGGAAGGGGCTGAGGTTGCAATCGCAAGTGCCAGTGCAAATTTAGGATGTATTCCTATAAATAAATTTTAATATATTGATTCCTAATGCTAAATGGATTCTACACAACATGCAATGATGGCATGTGACACTTTATTGAGCACAAAAAATTATTTAAAAAATCTGGGTCTATACATGCCTATATTTTACTCTCCATGCAATTACCTATGCGTTTACTAGGGAATTAACTCTTTGTCCTCCAGGGGCAATACTGCAGGTTTATATTATTGCCAGCTCCAGGGTCTGTGTCTGGAGCCTCTTTCTTTGCTGTTTGTGGGTCCATAGTTCTGTGCTTTATGTGATTTGTCCATGTTTCAATGCATTTTGGTGCTGTACAGAACCATTCTTTTTTCATTTTTTGTGATTGATAAAGTGTTCTAATTTCCCTATAAATGCCTTTTTTACTCTTGTTAATCATTAGGTTCCTGCTTTGTGCATTTATTACCTGTTTATTTTTTGTTTGTTTTTTTGGGGGGGTCTTTAGAAACTAATGTATAGAAGTACTGAATACAGACTGAAGCAAGCTTCAAGCAGTCTCAGTCATTATTAAAATAAGAGTGGAAGCTGACTGTGT
Organism: Dendropsophus ebraccatus; assembly: GCF_027789765.1. Lineage (NCBI taxonomy): Eukaryota > Metazoa > Chordata > Amphibia > Anura > Hylidae > Dendropsophus > Dendropsophus ebraccatus. The sequence continues at coordinate 97,598,780 of NC_091459.1, forward strand.
ATGCTGACTGTGCCTCACTGATATATATCCAAGTCTTCTAGACATCTAAAGCAGATAAAGATGCTGTGGACTTGATTAATAGACCAACGCTTCCTATCTCTCTGGTCTAACATACGAGCCCAGGTTCACATATGTTTAGCGATCCAGAGCTATCCCAGATGGGAAGGCCAGATGCATCTAAATGGGTCTTTTGCATCTAACATCCCATCTGTTGCTCCAGAAGTGGCATACCGTACCTGATCTTCAGCATAAACTTCAGTGAGGATTTGCCAAATGCTTGAAGATCAGTAACTTTGCAGATCACCAGACACACCTGTAGTCAGTCTTACACATTTTAGGAATTGCTAACAGCAAAATAACAAAGTTTATAATAAATGGCGGGATGTGGGGGTGTGGGGGGTTATTAATACTGAAGCCTTATGTGTACCAAGTCACTCCACTGGAACTGGAATTGTCTTCCTTACTTTTCTGTTTGGGAAAATACTGCTTTCTCTCTGAAGTGGCTTGTTAAAGCAAATGAACCATCAGGGATTCCGATGACGCAGTGCCTTTTTAAACCGCTGCCCGGTTCCCGTGCTCGACGTCAGTCTATTCCTGAACATTGGGCAAGCCTGAAGCACTGGAGGCGGCCCATCGGCCCCCCACTCCCATCTGTGATGCGGCTCTATTGACTTTAATAGAGCCACATCACAGAGGGGAGGGCAGAATATCACCCTCTAGTGCTAAAAGCCGGGTCGGTGCCTGGGAATAGACTGGTGCTATGCGTGGGAACCGGAATGCAGTTAAAAAAGAAATACCGTGGCACTGGCACCCCCGCACAGGCGCCAGTCTATTGAATATGTACTGTATATATTTTTTTTTTCTACATTGATTATTTACATTGGGAGACATGGGGATTATGTTTTTATTTCACTTTATTTTATGTTTTTTTTGTAGTGTTTTTACTTACATTTTATTTTACTGTCCCTCTAGGGGACTTCACTCTCTGATTGCCTGATGACAAAAATGTATACACTGCAGGGCTGATCATTTCCTTTGCACCAGTTGTATTAAATCTCCATATGTTCTATGGCACATCTCCGCTTCTTTCTCTTTCATTGCTCTTACAAATTAGAGGAAAAACAATGTAATGTGACAGATATGACATATAGCATTGTACTATTCCATATAATATCTGAAAATATTTTTTCTATCTAATAGAATGGAAAAAACAATATCTTTGCTCCAGGCCACTCTCATAGCTGCTAGTTACTGTGTATTAACCCTATTGTGCTGCTTCCCAAATCCATGATGTGCTGAGGATGGAAATCGTTGTAGGGGACATGAGAAACTGCATCCTAATATTATTTTATGGTGTATGGCGACTTTATATAATCATTGACCTTTTGAAAAAAGGAGAAGAAAGAAATTAAATGTGGGATCTCATCTCTGTGGTGTACAGCAGAGTGGGGCTTTGTCTAGAATATGAAACGTGTTCCTCTTATGCTTTCAAAGGCTTAAGTCCTTCTTAAAGTTTAGCAAGTCATTTAGTTTTCGTGCATCGCTGCCTCTTATAAAGTTTACGGGATTATAATTGGCTTCAAGACAACTTGGAGTGGGTCTTCTTGTGTTACAAGCTGGTAAGACTCTGTGTCTTGATCCATTAAGTTTTCCATGAGACTGACGACTGTGCGCTAAATCTCAGCCCTGATGCCAAGTAACTAAAGAAAACATTACATCAGCCTTGCTTTGAGATACTAAGGAAACGTTGTGACATAGGACTCTTCAGTGTATACATGCCTGAGTAATTGTTCTCTAATATTATGCATTTATAGCGTTTTAGAGGATTAAAACATTTTAGGACCATCAATGTTCAACTGGTGGGAGCCCAAACCCAGGGGCCCCCTACTGAGGAGCAAAATGAAGGGGTCACAGCTTGGGAGTAAATACCAGGTTGCCAATTGCTATAGAAATAGGAATGTTCTAAATAATAAGGATCAAATATTATGTGTCTCCAATATTTATTACTGTTTACATACCTTGATGACGTCATTCACCTTTACAGAGATGACTGCAACTCGATAGCGAGCATATGCACAATTCTCTAGTGTCAGCATCTGGACATTTTGCACATATATGGGTGAATATGATGTACCCTATATTAACAATATAGAAATCATTTTGCAAAAGAAAATCCACGTTGTGTGATTTCCAGTGGCTGGTCTGCCTCCCCTCTAGCAGGTCTGGGCTCTCTCTTCCGCTGTCCATGTTTTGCTTTCTCTACCATGGCTGCAGTATAGTATTCGCTCAAGAATTGGGCTAATCGAAAGTACTCGATACTCAAGTGTTTGGTAACAAAAAAAAAAAGGTTGATAAAAGGCTGTTGAGAAGTCTTGCAACAAGCTTAACCCTGAATGCACCTGTGCCAGAAAGGGAGGGGTTAAGTTACCCCTTCCTTGCTGGGGTGGGTGCCAGACCCGGCACACTGAGTTTTCTCTGAAGGGAGGAACAAAAACTGACAGTCTGTCCCCTAGGGGGTTTACTTAAAGGACAAGTGCCATGAAAAACTTTTTCCTAGTAATTAAAGCACATTACAAAGTTATATAACTCTGTAATATGCTTCAATCACCTATCTGCCTCCCTTCCCTGTCTTTTCCCCCCTCCACCCCCCACCAGGAAGTGTCCTAACTCACACAGACCTAATTACTGTCGTCACCGTCACCAGGCAGCTCCTTCTTGTGAGAATGAGGAGGAATGAGCAGGAGGGCTGCTCTAGGTCCTGTTACAGCAGCCTCCCCCTCCCCAGTCCAAGTGATGGCTTGCAGTTGTTCAGCCAATGGGAGCTGAGCAAGGCTGTCACCTGACAAGGCAGGGGAGGGGGGAGGCTGGTGTAACAGGAGAAGGAGCTGAGAGAAGAGCTTGGTGACGGTGACAACAGTAATTAGGTCTGTGTGAGTCAGAACACTTCCTGGTGGGGGGTGGAGGGGGGATAAGACAGGGAAGGGAGGCAGATAGGTGATTGAAGCACATTACAGAGTTATATAACTTTGTAATGTGCTTCAATTACTGGGAAAAAGTTTTTCATGGCACTTGTCCTTTAACTCCCTATGGACCAGACTGTACTCTGAGGTGGGGACAAGTGGTGCCAGACTGGCCAGACTGTGCTCTGTTGGGAAGGGGGGGGGGGGGTGATAAAAGTCTTTAATCAAGGGAAGGGGGGAGGGGGGGTCATCAGCCTTTAATCAATCAGTGGCAAAGGCAATTGGCTGAACATAGACTCCTACAGTTTCAGCTCAGCCAGTCAGCGGCTGCATCAGTGTCCCGCCTCAACTTCTGATTTGTGGACATTTTAGGAGTCAGAGGCCGACGCACATCAAGCTGAGTGTGCCGAGTCTGATAAGGAAAGAAGACATCTGATGGTGCCAGACTGAACAAGCATGCTTGAGTTACTGTACGCTCATCTCTAGAAGATTGCTATGAAATCAGCCCTAGAGAGGAAGTTACTAAACCTTCTTTGATGGGATCTAAGGGACACTGCTGACATTGCACAATGCTGAGGAGTAGGACAGTACAATATAAATAATTGTGATGATAATACAGGTATTAACACAGGGGCACCTTTTATATAGAGTTCATACTTGATATCTATGTGAATCCTATTAGAACTGTGGTATGTGGATCTGAGCTAATTATTTGTAAGAATATAGTTTCTTCTATCTTCCTCTGCTGTACATGACAAGTTTTGTTTTTTTTTTGTAGGGAGAGGAGGTCTGAAATTCCTGTGAAATGCACATTAAGGTTACAAACCCACTTGGCGGGTCTGCAGCGAGTCTCCATGCTGCGTTTTTGCAGCGAGACTCGCTGCAGATCCCGGCCCTATGCTTTTAATGGCAGACAAACACGCAGCAGGGATGTACATCCCTGCTGCGAGTTTGTCTGCAGCCCACCCCATTAACCCCCCGGCCGCCGGAGCTGATACTTCACCTGATCCCGACTCCGGCGGTTCCCGATGTCTTCAGCAAGCCGGAGCGGGGACCAGGTGAAGTATATCCTCCAGCCAGCCGCCCGCAGCCCCGGCCCGAGCATATACTTCACCTGGTCCCCGCCCCGGCTTGCTGAAGACATCGGGAACCGCCGGAGTCGGGATCAGGTGAAGTATCAGCTCCGGCGGCCGGGGGTTAATGGGGTGGGCTGCAGACAAACTCGCAGCAGGGATGTACATCCCTGCTGCGTGTTTGTCTGCCATTAAAAGCATAGGGCCGGGATCTGCAGCGAGTCTCGCTGCAAAAACGCAGCATGGAGACTCGCTGCAGACCCGCCAAGTGGGTTTGTAACCTAAGGGGGCATTTACATGTTCCGTAAATACAGACCATGTGCCTCCTCCCGCACCTCATTTGTCATTATTTACTCCTGCTCGCAGGTGTAAATCATGATCCAAATCTACACCTGCTGGAGCGCTGGGCGCAGGTCCGGGTGGCCGGCAAGCCGTATTCACTAAGAGGCATGAAAGTAAAAAACAAATAAGTAAAAAAGCAGAATGTAAGGAGGTAATTCTCCTCGGTCCAGCTGACAGCCACCATGACAGCCAACGGCCATCAGCTGGAAACAGGAGCGGCGTTACAGAGGCTTGAAGACTGATGAGTATAACCTTGTTTATTAAGTTCCCACAACCCCTTTCATTCTGCGTTTTTTTTTTTTTTTACTTTCACAGGACTTCTTTAAATAATAGAGACACTGACACTTATACATCCCTGCATTTTTTTTTTTTTTTACTGAATATAAATCAGCTTCCAGAGGTTACCATTTACTTTTACTGGACTTCTTCTTTAATTGTATGAGCAATTATCCCAAAAAATGGAACTATAAGCCAAAAAAATAACCCAGTTTCACGTTATTACATCCCACCTGGAATTGTAAAATTTTAACTCAAAAAGAAATTGGGACTCCTCATACTTGTCAGAATCAATAGCTTTTCACATCAAGTACTGCCGTTTTTTAAATTAGCACACAAAACGAGTTGTGTTTTCTCAGCTATGTCAATAATAAACCCATCACAAGCTTTTTACACATAATCAGTCACAACCTGGAGCCTGTTGGCAAAGTACTGCCGAGGAACTAGATTAATTCTACATAAGGAGAGCGATCTTTCTGGGTCAGCCGGAGAGAGCTCATCATAAATGAGGTGTTGAGGGGGTGATACAAAACTAAACATTCAGGCGTTTTATCTTTAACACTCCAGATTTATTTATGTTCAGGGTTTAAGATGTGTTTTCTCTATTTTTTACATTTCGGTTTCCGTTTTTTCTGATTTTGTGCAATTTTTTGTAATCCCCCACTGCAATGCAGAAACACACTTATATCAGTCTTATAATAAACTAATAGTGCAAGCAAACCTGTACATATGATATTCTAGGCAAGGACAAGCAGTCACTCTGCATTGTTTTATTGGGCGGATTTCTGTTACTAATTTGAGGTGCATGTCATAAAATACAGTGTCATAAAATCTTCATATGTAAGTAGCACATTAATTCAAAAAATTACACAATCTGGATATAATTCAGATACACTATATAGACAAAAGTGTTCAGCTCCGACACCTTATCATTGAGTTCAAGTGTTTCATCAGTCACATCAGGTATAAAAAAAAATCCAGCTTCTACCAATGCAGCTTGCCTTTATAAACATTTGTGAAAAAATGCCACCATTGCAACAAGTCAGTTTATGAAATTTCTTTCCTCCCAGATATTCCATGATTAAGTGGAAAAATTCTTTAAAACCAACTGATCTCAGAATGATATACAGATTTGTAATTTACTTCTATTTAAAAATATATCAAGTCTTCCAGTATTTGTCAGCTGCTGTATGTCCTGCAGGAAGTGGTCTTTTCTTTCCAGTCTGACTCTCCAGTGCTCTCTGCTGCATCCTCTCTCCTTGACAAGAACTGTCCAGAGCAGTAGCAAATCCCCATAGAAAAACTTTTTCTGCTTTAGACCGTTTTTGACATGGACAAAGGTGGCAACAGTGAGCACCGTGTCAGACAGAAATAATACACCACTTCCTGCAGGACATAAAGCTGCTAATAAGTACTGGAAGGCTTGAGATTTTTAAATAGAAGTAATTTATATCTATAAAACTACATCTACAGAAGTAATTTACATCTGTATAACTTTCTGACACCAGTTTATTTAAAGGGGAAAATAAAATCATCTGAGTACCCCTTTAGGAACGACAACAACTAAGTCATGAAGTGGCAGCCCAGTTACAGAATGGGGTTGATGATTATTGAGGTGCATAGTGTATAAGAGTTGCCAACGCTCTGCTGACTCTGCGTTCTAATCCTGATCTGGCATTAAAATCAGCACAAAACCTGTGCTCTTGAGCTTTATGTCATTGGTTTCCATGGCCAAGCAGCTGCATGCAAGCCTTACATTACCAAGAACAATGCTGAGCATCAGATGGCATGGTGTAAAGCTACTGGTCTCTGGACCATTGGAAATTCTGTACAGTGACAAATCAGACTTCTCTATCTGTTGGTCTGATGGACGAGTCTGAGTTAATTACTTAGTTCTAGTGGAAGGAAATCATATTGCTTCAACATACCAAGACATTTGGGATGATTGTATGCTTCCACCTTTGTGGGAACAGTTTGAGGAAGACTCTCTTATAGTCTAGGTTGACTGTGCCCCAGTACGCAAAGCAAGGTCCATAAGACATGGTTGGAGGAGTTTGGGTTGAAAGACTTGACTGATCTGATCTGAGCCCTGACCTTACAATTGCTTTTCTGGATTAAAAAAAAGTAGAAATTCCCACAGATACACTCCATTTGTAGAAATGTGGACTACATCCATATTAATGCCAATCTATTAAGCATAGGACGTCTCAAAAGCTCCTGTAGGTGTAACATTTTAAGCGTCACTTTTGTCCATGTAGTAGTGTACCTTAGCATTGTCTAAGGTAAATGGCTACACGTCTTAGACAGTTGCCCAGGTTTATCAAGCTGCCTGAGAACCACACTTTCTGGTATTTCCCACAGCAACTAATCACTCTGCCTACGGTGGGAAATATCAGACATTGTGAGTTTCAGGCAGCTTGATAAAATCTGGCTCCATGTGTTGTAAAAGTAATGCAGACAACATAAATGATGTAGCACAAAACCCCACTATGTAGCAAAATGGCCACTATGGAAATTAGCTATGGACCAGTCATTGTAATGGCAATCAAAAAGAACCACGAAAAAGTCACCGCGCATGCAACTTACTATGGGTTTTATGAAATGCAATCTTTGTTAAAAACAGCAAAATGCATAGTAAATGTGAAGAAAAGTACGGAAAAATCCAACAGTCGGATTGGGTTGGAGCATATGCTTTTGGATCTTTTCCTTTCCCAAATACTTTTTGCCTATTTAATTTTACACTGCGGCCATATAGGTTTTTGACTAATTATAACAGTGGCTATCTGTAACCTGTAATGTTTTTTATCCCGCACCTTTTTACTGGTAATAACACCTTAACTAGTTCACACATTTATAAAAAATGAAGAAAAAAAGATAATTGAGCTTTATTTGGTCTTTATCTTGTGCCGCTGAGATCAGGTTCCTCACTCTTTCTTCTCTTCTAATCGGTACTGCCATGTAAAACTTTTCATTGCCGTGGAGAACTTGTTGACATTTTGCAAGACTAACAATTTCATAATGTCGGTGTCCTTAAGATGTCCAATTACTAGAGATAATTATAGCCCAGGACAAGAGCTTCCAAGAACATCACTGGAAAATACTCTGGTGCTTAATACACCTTACTCTTTCCTAATAATAATTTAAAAATCGGTTATATTTTTTTCAGTCTAAGGCTACATTCACACACTGTGTTTTTGCATCCAGTTGAATTGTGCTTTTTATTAGGCAAACTAGGGATCAGTCTTAAACAAAGATAATTAGTGTCAGGAATGTGACTTTGCGCTCCTCGGTCCGTACTGGGCGACCGAGGAAGCGCTGAGCCTCTGGTTGTTTTTTGTTTGCAGTCCTGTCTGAATGCTGTCTTAGTTTCCCAGCCACACCCGCATTGCCTGTTACACTCTGGCAGTGCAGGGGTTACTCCTTAAAGACCTGTCCAGCTGAGCTGGGTGCTGGGATCAGGGCTGATCCAATCAAGTGCTGGACCCAGTCCCTGATTCCAGATAAAAAAGCAGCAGGCTCTTCATTTCCCTGCTGGCTATTGAGTGTTACTCAGCTAAGCGCTTCGGCTCTCCTGGTTCTGTTACTTCTGTTGCCTGACCTATTGCTTGATCTTCCAACCTGCTTTGTCTGCTGCCTGCCCTGACCTCCTTGTCTGTCTCTGACTCTTCTTCTGCTTTATGTTTTTGTACCTCGCTGACCGCCGTTGCTGACCCGGACCGTAGACTTTGCATTATTGTGTTTGTTTCGTTTGTCTTGTTTTGTGTATCACCTGGTGTAGGACAGGGACTGACACCGTGGTTGTCCACGGCCGTTTAGGGCCGTTGAGGCAAGTAGGTAGGGTCAGAAGGTGGGTTCTAGTGGTTAGGGCTCACTGTCTTGTTCTGTTCCCCACCTACGTCCGGCGAGTTTGTGACAGAATAGCCAGCCAGAAAGAAGATTTTTGGGTCACCTGCATCATGGACCCTATGAACACCCTGGTGACCCAGATGCAGGGTCTGAATACGTTGGTTCAGACCCTTGCTGAGCGTGTGCAGGAACAAGAGTCCTTGCCCAGGCAGATGTGTCTGACCCCCCCGCAGGCTCCTGAACCCCCAGTGCAGCTCCCTGAGAAATTTAAGGGGGACAGGAAAAATTTCCGGACCTTTCGGGAGGGGTGCAGATTATTTTTTCGGCTACGTCCCCGCTCCTCCGGAGATGAGACCCAGAGGGTGGTCATTATTATGTCCCTCCTGCAGGGCCCACCCCAAGAATGGGCATTCTCACTACCTTCTGACTCCCCTGATTTAATGACCGTTGACAAATTTTTTTCAGCCTTGGGCCTTCTGTATGATGACCCAGATCGAGCAGCAGAGGCAGAGCGCCAATTGACGACACTCAGACAGGGTAAGAGACCAGTGGAAGAATACTGTGCTGACTTTAGGCAGTGGTGTGTACCCTCTACTTGGAATGACCCAGCTCTGCGTTTCCAGTTTCGTGCGGGCTTGTCTGACCAACTGAAGGACTTGTTAGTAGCCTATCCTAATCCTGAGACTCTGGAGGAAACTATGACCTTAGCCATACGGGTAGATAGGCGTATGCGGGACAGACGCAAAGAGAGAGAAACGTCTAAATTCCCTTCTGGTTCATGTCCTTTGACCTTACCTCCTAAACCTTCTTCTTCCTCTCCTGTGTCCCCTCCGCAAGACGAACCTATGCAGATCGGGTCAACTGACGCCAAGGCCAGACGTGCATATCGCCTCCAGAACCATCTGTGTCTCTACTGTGGCAAAGCGGGGCATCAAGTACGACAATGTACCGCTAGACCTGGTTCACCGCCGGAAAACTTCAGCGCCTGAATGATTATCGAGGGGGTCATTCAAGTGCACAGGTAACCTTCGACAAGAAAAAGAAGTTGTTGTTGCCTATTTCTTTGACTTTGGGAGATAAATTTATCTCGGGATATGCCCAGGTTGACTCTGGGACTTCTGCTAACTTTATTAATACTGTTTTCTGGTCTGGTCTGGGGGCATGTCCGCTTCAGCTTAAATGTCCGTTGAATGTGACTGGAGCGGACTCTGCCCCTTTTGCTCAGGGTAATATACGCTACATTACCCCCCATCTTGAGGTAAAGGTGGGATCAGTTCATTTTGAAAAGCTTGACTTTTTGCTTATGGAAAATTTGTCTGCTGATATTATTCTGGGGTTACCCTGGTTGGACGAGCATAACCCCGTGTTTGACTGGCCCAACAGGGAACTGGTTCGATGGGGACCAGAGTGTGCTCCTCATTGTATTTCTTTGTCGCTTGCTGAATGTTTTTCTGATGATGGGGAGATTCCGGAGTTTCTGCTTGATTATGCTGATGTGTTTGATGAGAGATCGGTGGATGGATTACCTCCCCATCGTCCCTATGATTGCACTATTGACTTGATACCAGGGTCTAAGTACCCTAAGGGTAGAATATTTAATTTGTCCTGTCCAGAAAGAGAGGCTATGCGAGATTATATCAAGGATAGCTTGCGTAAAGGTCACATCCGTCCCTCCTCTTCTCCCATGGGGGCGGGATTCTTTTTTGTGGGTAAAAAAGATGGTGGTCTACGCCCCTGTATTGATTATCGAGAATTGAATAAGATCACTGTGAAAAATCAACACCCTCTGCCTCTCATTCCAGACTTGTTTAACCAAATTGTGGGAGCCAAATGGTTCTCTAAGATTGATTTGCGGGGAGCATACAACCTAATAAGAGTAAAGGAGGGAGACGAGTGGAAGACTGCCTTTAATACTCCTGAGGGACATTTCGAATACCTCGTTATGCCCTTTGGATTATGTAATGCTCCGGCAGTCTTCCAACATTTTGTTAATGACGTGTTCTGTGAACATCTGGGTCGTTTTTTGGTGGTATATCTAGATGATATTTTGATATTTTCTCCTGATTGGTGCTCTCATGTTCAGCATGTTCGTACTGTGTTAGAATTGCTAAGGCAAAATCACCTCTGCGCCAAGCTGTCAAAATGCCAGTTTGGGATACAGGAGGTCTCATTCTTAGGGTATAAGATCACCTCCAACTCATTTTGTATGGACCCCCTTAAAGTGACAGCCATTGAAAATTGGGAGCGACCCAGTAGCCTTAAGGCCCTACAAAGGTTCCTGGGATTCGCCAATTACTATAGAAAGTTCATCAAGGGTTTTTCTGTTATTGCTAAACCATTAACTGATCTAACCAAAAAGGGGGCAGACCTGGTTAATTGGAGTCCTGAGGCTATCCTGGCATTTGACAAGCTTAAGAGGTGTTTTGCTGAAGCTCCTGTGTTAACTCAGCCTGACTTTGAACAACCCTTTGTCATTGAAGTTGACGCATCTGAGGTTGGGGTAGGAGCAGTTCTCTCACAAGGTTCAGAGACCCTCACCAACCTCAGACCCATAGCCTACTTTTCTAGGAAGTTCTCCAAAGCCGAAAGCAACTATGACATAGGTAACAGGGAACTTCTGGCCATTAAATTAGCCTTTGATGAATGGAGACATTTTCTGGAAGGGGCTAAACATAGAATTAAGGTGTTAACAGATCATAAGAATCTGATATATCTGGATAAAGCCAAACGTCTCACTCCTCGTCAGGCCAGATGGGCTTTGTTCTTTACACGATTTAATTTTGAAATTTCTTTTCGACCTGGGTCTAAAAATGTTAAAGCTGACGCCTTATCGCGCAGCTTTGACATCGACACGGTTCCCAGGGAGCAACCAGAGACCATCCTGTCACCCGGGGTGGTGGTGGCCACTTTGCAACCCGATCTGGCAGCTCGGATTGCGGAATCTCAGTCTCTGGCTCCCCGGAACACTCCTGAGTCTAAACTGTTTGTTCCTCCAAACCTTCGCCTTAAGGTTTTGGAGGAGATTCATAATTCTGTGTTGGCTGGTCACCCGGGAATTGCAGGTACTAAGTACTTACTCTCACAGCATTATTGGTGGCCTTCATGGGCAAGAGATGTCAAATCATTTGTCGACGCCTGTGAAACTTGCGCCAGATCCAAGGTTCTGCGTAGACTACCTGAAGGTCTCCTCCATCCCCTTCCGGTGCCTACCAGACCTTGGACTCATATTTCTATGGATTTTATTACCGATTTGCCACCCTCTAAGGGAAAAACAGTCATTTGGGTGGTTGTTGACAGATTTTCTAAGATGTGTCACCTTATTCCCCTGCGTAAGCTCCCTAATGCTCATACCTTGGCTACATTGTTCATAAACCATATCTTACGTTTGCATGGTGTTCCAGAAAATGTAGTTTCTGACAGGGGGGTACAATTTGTCTCCAGATTTTGGAGAGAATTTTGTGGTCGGCTGGGCATCTCATTATCCTTTTCGTCGGCTTTTCACCCACAATCTAATGGCCAGACAGAAAGGGTGAACCAATCTCTGGAACAATTTTTGAGGTGTTTTGTTGCAGGGAGCCAAGATAAATGGAGAGAGTTTCTATCCTTAGCGGAATTTGCTCTTAATAATCGTGAAAATCAGTCACTCAAGATGTCGCCATTTTATTGTAATTATGGCTTTAATCCCAGATATTCTTCTGTACATGCGTCAGAGTCCGTAAACCCTTCGGCAGAAGGTATTTATTCTAAACTGTGCACAGTTTGGGCCCAAGCTCTTCAGAACTTGGTCAAAGCCCAAGAGACAGCTAAGAAACAGGCGAACAAAAGACGCATATCTGGCCCAGATTACGGTATAGGAGAAAAGGTATGGCTCTCAACTAAAAACTTGAAATTGAAGGTTCCCTCTGGTAAACTAGCACCCAAGTACATTGGTCCGTACGTTATCACAGAGATCATTAATCCTGTTTCATTCAGATTACGATTACCTGGGTCTATGAGAATTCACAATGTATTTCATAAGTCTCTTCTCAAAAAATATGTTAATCCTGTGCTTCCTTCAGTCCTCCCTGCTCCTCTGGTCATCCAGGGGGAGCTGGAGTTTGAAGTGGACAGGATATTGGACTCTCGTCAAATTCAAAATTCCATCTAATATCTTGTCCAGTGGAAGGGATATGGTCCTAAAGAAAATACGTGGGTTGCCAGTAAGGATATACATGCCCCATGTCTCATCCGGAAGTTTCATGACCATAACCCCTCTAAACCGGGTCCTTTAAATAAGGGTCCTGAGGCCCCTCATAAGAGGAGGGGTACTGTCAGGAATGTGACTTTGCGCTCCTCGGTCCGTACTGGGCGACCGAGGAAGCGCTGAGCCTCTGGTTGTTTTTTGTTTGCAGTTCTGTCTGAATGCTGTCTTAGTTTCCCAGCCACACCCGCATTGCCTGTTACACTCTGGCAGTGCAGGGGTTACTCCTTATAGACCTGTCCAGCTGAGCTGGGTGCTGGGATCAGGGCTGATCCAATCAAGTGCTGGACCCAGTCCCTGATTCCAGATAAAAAAGCAGCAGGCTCTTCATTTCCCTGCTGGCTATTGAGTGTAACTCAGCTAAGCGCTTCAGCTCTCCTGGTTCTGTTACTTCTGTTGCCTGACCTATTGCTTGATCTTCCAACCTGCTTTGTCTTCTGCCTGCCCTGACCTCCTTGTCTGTCTCTGACTCTTCTTCTGCCTTACGTTTTTGTACCTTGCTGACCGCCGTTGCTGACCCGGACCGTAGACTTTGCATTATTGTGTTTGTTTCGTCTGTCTTGTTTTGTGTATCACCTGGTGTAGGACAGGGACTGACACCGTGGTTGTCCACGGCCGTTTAGGGCCGTTGAGGCAAGTAGGTAGGGTCAGAAGGTGGGTTCTGGTGGTTAGGGCTCACTGTCTTGTTCTGTTCCCCACCTACGTCCGGCGAGTTTGTGACAATTAGGCTTTTTAATAGAGATGAGTGACCATCAAGTAAGGTTGGGTTCCTCCAAACCCGAGCGTGCAGCATTTAAAGGGAACCTGTCCCCGCCCCCCCCGCCCCCCGTGCTGGGGTGACAGGCTCCCGACCCCCGCTACAGCCCCCAATACTCACCAGATCCCGCCGGGTCCCGCTTCTGGATCCGGTCGGGTCACGAAGATATCAGTCGCTGCAGACTGGCGCGCGCTGACAGATGAGTCCAACGCTCATAGATAATGACGGAGCGCTGGACTCTCCGTCATTCTTTATGAGCGTTGGACTCATCTCTCAGCGCGCGCGCCGGGCTGCAGCGGCTGATATCTCCGTGACCCTACCGTATCCACAAGCGGGACCCGGCGGGATCAGGTGAGTATAGGGGGCTGTAGGCTGTAGGGGTCAGGAGCCTGTCACCCCGGCACGGGGGGTGACAGGTTCCCTTTAACTTTCAGTGGCTGAAGAAGTTGGCTGCCTGGAAAACTTGGATACAGCCATAGGCAATAGGCTGTATTCATATTTTCAGGGACTCTATAGGGCAAACCCAAGCATGTTTGAGGTTAACTCATCTCTAATAGAAAGCGTTTTTTTTTTTTTGTTCAAGACTGAGCCCTGCAAACAGCGAGTTGATGGAAAACTATTTGATATATTTCATTTCTTTGTTTTCCTGCAGAGTCGGTGTAGATCCAGATCAAGACATAAAGGATCGGCCTGCAAATCAGGTGAGATTCCATTGTGGTGATTGTCTCTAGTTGGTACATCTTAGACCCACAGATTTCTAGGCTTTTCTTGTGCAAATGTTTTACATCATCATTGGATCCTTTTACAATTTATACCATCATTTAAGAAATACAGTGAAATATGCTTCAGGAAAGTCAACTCCTATTGAAATATATGTTATATTCATGAATAATAAATTAAACATATATCTACTGTAAACCCTTTGTTAAATATATGATTAAAGCATGTTATGGTCATAGGAGGGGGTCCTCTGCTCCATCTATTACCTGAACCTAAAATCTGCATTTTACTTACTTTTACGTATTTTAAAGAAAAATTAACAGCAGGTTAGAAGACTAACCTGCTGTTGTGTTCCCATAGGGCACAGAATGCTTAGAATGAAGGTAGTTTTCTTACCTTTATCCTTAACACAGTTGTTAAATTGTTAAATTTGCCGTTTTATTAATATGCCAATTAGGGGGTTTGGTGCACTGGAGGGTGGTGCTGCAGCCCTCAGTGCACCGATGCGCATCACCTCCCCCTTTTCATCAATATTCATCCAGCTGTCTTCAGTGAGGAGTGGCCAGAGTGACATCATTGCATAGCGCTGCCTGAATTTACATAAGGAGGCAGCGGGCCTGCAGAGGTAGTGCTGCCCCCAGAATCTTCTAACCTGCTGTTAATTTCCCTTTAATGATCACGTTTCAAGATGCAGTCTCCATATCCTCATTTATTTCCTGTTATGCAGTTATCAACCTCAATACTCATTTATTAGCAGTAGCTGAAGAAGTTGGATGCAGCCCTGGGGAGTGCTGGAAAACATTGTGGATGCAGCCTATGTCTGTATCCATGTTTTCCAGGCAGCCTTAGGGTTGCTTCTTCAGCCACTGGTTATCAAATGTAGAGTTCATTTATCCCTAATCAATAGTATTTATCTTTTCCCCCCCTTTTTTTTTACTTGCTGAAGTGCTTTCCTCCTCTACACTGGTGCCCAAGCACAGAACCACGAGTACCTAATGGCAAATAACACCCTGGGTTACTAGCTCTTATGTATCTGCATTGGTTAAAGGAGTTATACGGTTATATATCATTGCAATATATAGAAAATAATAAAGAACTTATGCTTACCTTGCTGCGCTACCCCAGTGTCCCCCCTACGGGTTCACCCATTGAATGCTCCGACCTCTACTTCCAAGATGGACTCGCCTGGGAGGTGACAGCCCTCTCCACAAATCCTAGGCCCCAACACTGTCCCATCTCAGTTAGTGATTGGCTGGGCAGAGATGAGTCTGTCTTGGAAGTGGAGTCAGCAGCATTTAGCAGGGACCTAGAGACCTATAGGAGGACACTGAAGGAGTGTAGTGAGGTAAGCAAAGGCTATTATTTTCTATATATTTGTAACTTTATATAAAAAGTTTTTCCCAGCTGAATAACCCCTTTAATTTCGATACTGGTTTCCCCCTTGTACAGTCATTGCGGGAATCTTCTATCCCCTGAACAAACATGTTGATATGTTGCGACATCTCTCTCCTCTCTAATACTTTCTTTGTGATCTGATTCTGCATTGGCCTATCTTTTCCCTCTCTGCGCAGCTTGTGTAGGATATTTTCCTCTTCAGAATCTGCCGTGGTCCCCCCATCTAACAACACAGTCTATGCGATCTTCCCTCCCTAATTCTTTTGAAATGTCTAAAATGTAAAAGAGGGGAAAGCTTATGACATTAGCCCTGATCTGACAGCAGTCAGGAACAATGTGATGTCTAATCTACGTCCAGATGTAGCAGCAGCAGCGGAGGGACAGAGAGGGTGTGTCAGCCTAATGCATACACAATGTAGGCCACTGCCGTTTGACACGGGGCTGCCAGTTTAAAAGTTGTTTTTTATGACAATAACTGCTTCACCTGCCAAACGAACCCCAGGACAGATCTTGGATTAAAAGCAGCTATCTGAAAGTGGTTTTGGGGGGGTCAGATTGTGTAGAGTTGCTTTAGGGATGCGCCCCTGGTGTATGCAGGCATAGATTCTTACCTTCTCCCTGGCATACACTCGCCGCAACCCCGTAACAAGACCGGGAGGAGATGTCCTGCTGGGAAAATGGGCTTTATTTAAGACTGGTGCACTCATACGCCAGTCTTGATAACTGTCCCCCTTATTACACCGGCTTCCATGGCCTGTAATGCTTACATTTACATTTCTTGGTGCTGAAAGCAGATTTACTCTGTTGGACAGAAGTTTAGTTTGGCTATTTCTAGGGCTTGGTGGTCCGTAATAAAGCTCAGCAAAACAGTTAATCATGGAAATGATGAAAGCTTCTAACCCCGAGCCGTGGGGACCAGAGTATACGAGGCAAGATTTCTTTTATAAACTTTTCTCTGACATCCATTATTTTATTAGTTGCTGTAGACCATTGAATTGTTCGGCGGACTATAAAGAGCACCGTGCTGCATTCCGCTTCTGTCCTCTATCACCCCAGTGCATTAAAAATGCTTATTAGCTATAGCACCTTTTCACAAAGCTGTGGTAAAATCCAGCAAACAGTTCAGCGCTGCTCCTTCTAATGAATGCAGGAAATTCTTTGATGTCTTTCTAGCTGCGGAAATCAGAACCATATCATTGTGTTTAGAAAGCTGAAGTAGCTGTTCTGCATTCAACTTTCTCATTGTGGAGAGAAGACCCAGGAACAAAGTGCTTTGCATTTAATGAATACACAATATATATTGGGGATACAAAAGTATACGCTACTCCCATCTGGGTTAATACTGATATAGCTATAAATATTTATTTAAAGGGAAAGTGCAAAGGCAAGTAAGGTTTCAAGCTTTAATGCATTATTGTCCTTTTCTAAAAATAAAAATAAAAAAAAATAAAATATAATAATAAAATAAGTTCCATCGCTTATAGTTAAAACTTTAGTTTCATGGGGTGATTTTTACTAAAAGGGCCCAAAGGATAGGGGTATTAGCAACATTAATAACCGCTGTATTCCTAAGGATATAATCCTCTATTTTTAATAATGGGCCGCAAGAGCCCATGGGGGAAGCCCGATCACGGACCTGTGCTGTCCGTCACTCTGAAGATGCATATTTGGTGATACCACCTCAAAGAATGGACTGTAGATTAGCTAGGCTGAATAAAAATGTATGAAATCAAATAGGACCAGAGCTAATCTAAGTTTAGTTGATTTTTTTACTACCCCTTTTATGTGGTGCGAGATTCATGTGATGCAGTCATGAGTTTCCTGGCACAAAGAACACAAATGTTATTATTTTTCTTTTTCCAAGATTTTTTTTTCTTATTTTACAAGGTTTACCTTGAAAGATTCTATGAAATTGTAAAACAATTTAATATGTTGAATAAAACTGTCCTCATTGTTACCACTTATTTAGGAAGTTTAATTACAGAGAGATGTGCTACCATCATAGACAAGAATCCTCCATAGTATATACCAGATTACCGCCTTTTAGGAGCCTTGTGTGCATCTTAATAAATCTGATTAGTAAATTCCACCCATATGTTTTTAGAATGTTTCATGTATCCTTTGTGTTTATAGCATGTTTGTTGCTCGCCATTCATTTTATGACTTTTTACTTTTAAACATTAAAAAACACTTTGTTCTTGAGATAGAATGTGCTTTGTGTTTAAGTGACTTAAGTCGCGGTCTGGCAACTACAGATCAGTATATAAAACATATTTAGCTAGAAAGAAAATAATATAATCGCCAACATCCAGAAGACTTTATGAAGGAACAATCATGTCAAACAAATCTACTGGCCTCTTATGAAGAAGTGATTTGGAATCTGGAATTGGCGTTTTCAATGGATAGCGACATTTTTAAGCATTTGACACAGTCACATAATACATCAGTCTGCAAAGAATAGTGTGTAGCTGGATCAAAATAGCTAAAAGGCCTTTATTTAGACAGTTTGTAATACTTTACATGGTCCATGTAGGTGTTACAAATGTTTTTATAGCTGCAGATTTTGTGGAGGTTTTTTTTCCCATTACTATTTGTAACCGACCTGTTTTCTGCTGTACTTTGTAGAATTCAGACCCCAAAATATCACAACCTGCATGGTTAAATACAGTATATGCCAATTCCTGGATATGCACTGGGGTAAATACTGTTTAATGGTGCGTTCACACCTACAGGATCTGCAGCTGATTTTCTGCAGCAGATTTCATTTAAATAACTGAACACAGCATCAAATCTGCTGCAGATCTGCTGCAGATCCTGTAGGTGTGAACGCACCCAAAGGGTAAATTCACACGGGTGTCTCGCACAAGAAATCCGCAGCTATTCCGCAGTACACATATTATTCTTATTATTATTAATATGTATATTGCGGATTAGCGGCGGATTTCTTATGCGAGACGCCCGTGTGAATTTACCCTAATGTGCAGACTCTGTTAGCTATTGCTCTACATTTGCACTTAGTAACAAAGTAAAAATGTTCTTAGATTTTACATATGATGTCTACAAAAAATAATCTGGAAGATTTGACAGGAAAATAATAAATCATCTCAGTTGATAAAATCATTCCATTAATATTGAAACCTTGAAAAGACATTTAGGCCAAGTTCACACACTGTATTTTTTCGTTAAACAATGGTCGTTGTTGGAGGTTGGAACAACGGCCATTGTTTACTAACAGTGTTCAGTTAAATTAAAGTTAATGGGACAACGGCCATAGTGTATACACTACAGTCGTTATTCACTGTGGCCTCAGAAAATAATTGACATGCTTATTGTCTACAGCCGCAGTTCGGTGAAAAGCGGCGGTAGTAAATAGGCTGTGCTCACAGTGTAAAGTACTAAAAATAACTAAAGTGGGCATAACGTTTGGAGGGCAATCACAATATATAACCATAAGGACACTCAAGGTGCCCCTATAGAACGCTCTATATTTACCAAAAGTTAACCCCTTAGGGACCAAGCCTATTTGGACCTTAAAGGGGTTGGCCACTTTATAGTAAAATAGGTCAGTACAAAGTATTAGTAAGTGTACTCACTGTATATACTGACAGCAGCTCCCTGTGTACCTCATAGAGCTAAAATCAGACTCCCCTTCACCAGGCTGTGGTGCCCTGCTCTGTTTTGTTTTAGTCCATAAAATGGCCGACATGGTGGAGCAAGTGACCATGCCCTGTCCACTGTGTCCTTCACAGACATATACAGGTTCAGTGGTGGACACTGGGGGGCGGGGCATGGTCACATGCTCCTCCATGTAAGCAATCTTATGGACCAAAACACCACAGAGCAGGGCAGCACAGCCCGGAGGAGGGGAGTCTGATATTAGCGCTATGAGGTACACAGGGAGCTGCTGTCAGTATATACAGTGAGTACACTTACTAATACTGCACACTGAGCAATTTTACTATAAAGTGGCCAACCCCTTTAATGACCAGGCTCATTTTTCAAAATCTGACCTGTCTCACTTTATGCGCTTATAGCTCAGTGATGCGATTCTGAGATTGTTCTTTCGTAACATATGGTACTTTATGTTAGTAACACAATTTGGTCACTGTCTTGTGTGTTTTTTGTGAAAAACATCAAAATATCATGAAAAATTTGAAAAATTAGCACTTTATGAACTTTGAAATTCTTTGCTTCTAAAAAAAGAAAGTCACATGACAAAATTAGTTCGTAAGTCACATTATCAATATGTCCTCTTTATTCTGGCTTCATTTCGTAAACATATTTGACTTTTTTAGGGTGTTATGGGGCTTAGAAATGTATCAGCAATTTATCAAATTTTCATGAAATTTCCAAAACTGATTTTTTTTAGGGACCAGTTCTTTTTTTTAAGTTGATTTAGGAGGCTTGTATACTGGACACCCCTATAAGTGACCCCATTTTGGAAACTAGACACCTTAAAGAATTAATCTAGGGGTATAATGAGCATTTTAACCCTACAGGGGCTGGAGAAAAGTATTCACAATTAGGCCAGAAAAAAATGGAAAATAGAAATTTTCCAATAATATATTTGTTAAGATTAAAGTATCTCATTTTCATAATAAGCATGAGAGAAAATGCACCACAAGTTTTGTAACGCAGGTTCTCCTGAGTACAACCGTACCCAATATGTGGGCGTAAACCACTGTATGGGCACACAGCCGGGCTCAGAAGGGAAGGAGCGCCAATTAGCATTTTCAGTGCAGATTTTTCTGAAGAAGTTTCTGAGCGCCAGGTGCGTTTGCAGTGCCCCTGTAATGTCTGCAGAATAGAACCCCCCCCAAAAGTCACCCCATTTAGGAAAGTGCACTCCTCAAAGAATTCATCTTGGGGTGTGGTGAGCATTTTGACCCCACAGGTATTGGGGGAAAGTATTCAAAACTAGACAGTAAAAAAGAAAAAAATTGAATTTTTCCAATAACATGTTAGTTTAGTTTGAAATTTTTCAATTTCACTAGGAACAGGGGAGAAAAAGCACCCCAACATTTGTAACGGAGCTTCTCCTGAGTACAATGGTACCCCATATGTGGGCATAAACCACTGTATGGGCACACAGCAGGGCTCAGAAGAGAAAGAGTGTCATTTTAGTTACAGGCAATATGTGGGTGTTTACTGGTTATCTGGGGTGGTAATGGACAATCTCAGGGTGTTTACTGGCTATCTGAGGTTGCGACAGGCAATCTGGTGTGGCTAATGGCAATCTGGGGTGGTTACGAGCAGTCTGTGCCAATCTGGGTTGGTTACGGGCAATCTGGGGTGGTTTCGGGCAATCTGGGGGTGTTAACTGGCTATATGGGGTGGTTACGGGCAATCTGGGGGTGTTTACTGGCTATCTGGGGGTGTTCACTGGCTATCTGGGGTGGTGACGGGCAATCTGAGGGTGTTTACTGGCTATATGGGGTGGTTACGGGCAATCTGGGGGTGTTTACTGGCTATATGGGGGTGTTCACTGGCTACCTGTGGTGGTGACGGGCAATCTGGTGGTGTTAACTGGCTATCTGGGGTGGTGACGGGCAAAATGGAGTGGCGATGGGCAAACTGGGGTGGCGATGGGCAATCTGGGGAGGCGAAGGGCAATCTGGGGCAATCTGTGGTGGATACGGGCAATCTGTGGTGGTTACAGGCTGTCTGCGATGGTTTCTGCGATTTCTGCAATTTCACGGAACGAGCTACGGCCGGAAACTTACGTAGTGTGAACATAGCCTTATTGTGTAGGGGGATTGTAATGCATTTTTATTATTGGAGGGGGGGGCTGGGGGGGCTGTGTTGTGTTTGGTGCACATTTTTTTCACGTTTTTTTTACTTTTACACTAGTGTACATTTCTGTATACTAGTGTAAAATACTTTGATCACTGATACAATACATTGCAGTACCTAATGTACTGCAGTGTATTGTATCATGCATCATGCTGACAGGCAGGGGCGCCGCAATGATGAGGCGACCTGAATCGTCTGCCTCAGGCGGCGCCACCAGCTATCTTCATGGGGGTGGCATTCAGTGGCAGATTATAATATGAGCGGTTCGGGCGGCCGCCCACATTATAATCCGCCACTGACTGTACCCAGGGCCGCTTTAACCAGAGGGCACATGGTGCACGTGCACCGGGCCCACTGGTTAAAGGGCCCCCCCCCCCCCCCGAGCAGGCCGGCCGTTGCTATGTGCGACCAATGCGGTCGCACAGGGCTCCGGCCACCAGCCTGTCATGGGGGAGCGCCATGGATGGGTAATCTACTTACCCCTCCATGGCGCCCCCTGCAGGGCCCCCCCGTCCGCCGCTGCCCCCGTCCGCTGCTGCTGCGGCGCTTCAGCGCTGCAGCAGCAGCGACACTGACAGAGAGAGAGCCATTGGCTCCCTCCCTGTCAGTCACTCACTCTTGTGGCCGCACTTCCTGCGGTCACAAGAGGCCGCGCTCTCCCTCTAGCGCCCGACGTCACTGGAGCGTCGGCGCGAGGGTAAGGGGAGTGCAGCCTCTTGTGACCGCAGGAAGTGCGGCCACAAGAGGGAAGAGAAGAGGAACGCGTGGACCTAGGTGAGTAACAGTGTTTGTTTTTTTCAATGTTATATAGCAGGGGGAGCTATATACTATGGGGGGGCACAGGGGGCTATATACTATGGGGGAGAACAGGGGGCTATATACTATGGGGGAGAACGGGGGCTATATACTATTGGGGAGCACAGGGGGGCTATATACTATGGGGGAGAACGGGGGCTATATACTATTGGGGAGCACAGGGGGGCTATATACTATGGGGGAGCACAGGGGAGCTATATACTATGGGGGAGAACGGGGGCTATATACTATTGGGGAGCACAGGGGGGCTATATACTATGGGGGAGCACAGGGGAGCTATATACTATGGGGGAGCTATATACTATCAGGGAGCACAGGGGGGCTATATACTATGGGGGAGAACGGGGGCTATATACTATTGGGGAGCACAGGGGGCTATATACTATGGGGGAGAACGGGGGCTATATACTATTGGGGAGCACAGGGGGCTATATACTATGGGGGAGCACAGGGGGCTATATACTATGGGGGAGCACAGGGGAGCTATATACTATGGGGGAGCACAGGGGGCTATACACTATGGGGGAGCACAGGGGAGCTATATACTATTGGGGAGCACAGGGGAGCTATATACTATTGGGAAGCACAGGGGGCTATATACTATTGGGGAGCACAGGGGAGCTATATACTATGGGGGAGCACAGGGGAGCTATACACTATGGGGGAGCACAGGGGAGCTATACACTATGGGGGAGCACAGGGGAGCTATATACTATGGGGAAGCACAGGGGAGCTATATACTATGGGGGAGCACAGGGGAGCTATATACTATGGGGGAGCACAGGGGAGCTATATACTTTGGGGGAGCACAGGGGGCTATATACTATGGAAGAGCACAGGGGGCTATGTACTATGGGGGAGCACAGGGGGCTATATACTATGGGGGAGCACAGGGGAGCTATATACTATGGGGGAGCACAGGGGGCTATATACTATGGGGGAGCACAGGGGAGCTATATACTATGGGGGAGCACAGGGGGCTATACACTATGGGGGAGCACAGGGGAGCTATATACTATTGGGGAGCACAGGGGAGCTATATACTATTGGGAAGCACAGGGGGCTATATACTATTGGGGAGCACAGGGGAGCTATATACTATGGGGGAGCACAGGGGAGCTATACACTTTGGGGGAGCACAGGGGGCTATATACTATGGGGGAGCACAGGGGAGCTATATACTATGGGGGAGCACAGGGGAGCTATATACTATGGGGAGCACAGGGGGCTATATACTACTGGGGAGCACAGGGGGCTATATACTATGGGGGAGCACAGGGGGCTATATACTATGGGGGAGCACAGGGGGTTATATACTATTGGGGAGCACAGGTTAGCTATATACTATTGGGGAGCACAGGGGCTATATACTATTAGGGAGCACAGGGGAGCTATATACTATTGGGGAGCACAGGGGTCTATATACTATGGGGGAGAGCACAGGGGGCTATATATTATGGAGAGCACAGGGGGGCTATATACTATTGAGGGGGAGCACAGGGGGGCTATATACTATTGGGGGAGAGCACAGGGGGGCTATATACTATTGTGGGAGAGCACAGGGGGGCTATATACTATTGGGGGAGAGCACAGGGGGCTATATACTATTGTGGGAGAGCACAGGGGGGCTATATACTATTGTGGGAGAGCATAGGGGGGCTATATACTATTGTGGGAGAGCATAGGGGGGCTATATACTATTGGGGGAGAGCACAGGGGGGCTATATACTATTGTGGGTGAGCACAGGGGGCTATATACTACTGGGGAGAGTGCACAGGGGGGCTATATACTAATGGGGGAGCGCACAGGAGGGCTGTATATAACTGGAGGAGCACATGAGGGTCTATATACTACAGGGACACCTTAAAACTATGGAGGCACAGAGGGGTGTAACTATGTAGGAGTACAGAGGGGTGTAACTACTGTATAGGGGTACAAGGGACCTAACTACTGTATGTGTTGGAGCCTAAAATATTTGTCTGGCAGATTCTGGAGAGAAGATTCACAGCCAGGAGAAGACTTCAAGGTGGCCCAGGCTGGATGGAGAGAAAAAGAAAAGGTGACAGACTCTGATCGGAGAAGACACCCCCGGTGAGTCACTGGATGTAACTGCACTCTGTTATAGGGTTGTACTGATAGGGGTCATGGTGTGGCGGTATTATGTAATGGTATCAATGGTGATATCTTTCTGTTTTGTTTAGTGCAGTTTTTATGTAATATGTAATCACTGAATGGTGGAAATAGTGTTATAAGGTAACTACTGTATGTACTGGGGCTCTTGATACAGTGTGGGGGCAAATTCAGTACATTATACAATGTGCAGAAAGGTAAGGGGGGGCCCACTCTTGAGGGCTGTGCACTGGGCCCACCAATGTATTAAAACGGCCCTGACTGTACCATGTACTGGAGCCCCCCCGCCCCCGGGCAGTATCTGTAATGAGATGCTGTGAGCGGGGGAGACTGTATTCATAAGCGCCGCGCTGTAGGGGGACAGACAGGGCAATCTGTCACAAAGACCGGGATCGTCGAACAGTGTGTTGCCTTCCTGGCGCTCGAGTTCGTCACATCGCGGATCGGGCTGACAGATTACTGGGAGGGGCTGGCGATGACCCAGCAGTCATGGTGCACATTGGCACCAATGATAAAGTTAGAGGTAGGTGGCGGGTCCTTAAAAATGATTTCAGGGACTTAGGCAGGAAGCTTAAAACTAGGACCTCCAAGGTGATTTTTTCCGAAATATTACCTGTACCACGAGCCACACCTGAGAGACAGCGGGAGATTAGGGAGGTAAATAAGTGGCTCAAGAGCTGGTGTAGGATAGAGGGGTTTGGGTTCATGGAGAACTGGGCCGACTTCTCGGTCGGTTACAGGCTCTACGGTAGGGACGGGCTGCATCTCAATGGGGAGGGTGCAGCCGTGCTGGGGGAGAAGATGGCTAAGAGGTTGGAGGAGTGTTTAAACTAGGGACCGGGGGGGAGGGCAACTACAATATAGTAAGTGAAGACAGAGTAGATGGAGAGCTGGGCCTAGATTATGGAACTGGGGGTGGAGCGGGGGGAGGGGTTAGAATAGTCACTAGTGATAAAAGGAAAGGGAATATGGACAAATATATTAAATGTATGTATACTAATGCTCGAAGCCTCACTAATAAAGCTGAGGAATTAGAACTCATAATGGTTGAAGAGAAATATGATATAGTGGGGATAAGCGAGACATGGCTGGACGAGACCTATGACTGGGCCGTTAATATCCAGGGTTATAGTCTATTCAGAAATGACCGTAAAAATAAGAAAGGGGGAGGGGTCTGTCTATATGTTAAATCATGCCTTAAGCCTATTCTGTGGGAGGATATATGTGATGATAATGTGGAGTCTCTTTGGGTAGAAATAAGGGGAGGGACAAAGAATAATAAAATTCTTATAGGAGTGAGTTATAAACCTCCAAGTATAGTGGAAGAATCAGAAAATCTTCTTATAAGACAAATAGATGCGGCAGCGAAGCAGGGGGAAGTCATTATTATGGGGGACTTTAACTACCCAAATATCAACTGGAAAGCAGAAACCTGCAGCTCCAGGAAGGGAAGCGTGTTTTTGGAAATAGTAAAAGATAATTACCTTTCCCAACTAGTAGAGGAACCAACAAGAGGGGGGGCCCTTCTGGACCTGATCTTAACCAATAGGCCCGACAGAATATCAAAAATAGAGGTGGGGGGTCACCTAGGTAATAGTGACCATAACATAGTAAGTTTTCAATTATCCTTCAATAAAATGATTAGCAGAGGGGCTACAAAAACATTAAATTTCAGGAAGGCTAATTTCCAAAAACTAAGAGAGGACCTTGGGAACATAGACTGGGACAATGCCTTCAGAAATAAAAGTACACAAGAGAAATGGGACATATTTAAGAGCATCCTGGGTAAATCGTGTGAACGACACATACCATATGGGAATAAACGTAGTAGAAATAAGAGAAATCCAATGTGGTTAACTACAGCTGTAAGGGGTGCAATAAATGATAAGAAACAAGCATTCAGACTACTAAAACAAGAAGGTAGTGGGGAAGCATTGAGCAACTATAGACAGAAGAATAGAATGTGTAAAACGCAAATAAAAGAAGCAAAAATAGCAACAGAAAGAAGGATAGCCACAGAAAGTAAAACAAATCCCAAAATGTTCTTCACCTATATAAATAACAAAAGACTTAAAACCGAAAATGTTGGTCCCCTCAAAAATAATCTGGGTGTAATGGTGGAGGGGGAAGAGGAAAAGGCCAATCTACTAAATACATTCTTCTCTACTGTATTCACAGAGGAGAATCCCATAACAGACGACATGACTAGGGATAATGTTAATCCTCCCATAAATCTCACCTGCCTAACACAACAAGAAGTGGGAAGACGCCTTAAAAACATTAAAATCCATAAGTCACCGGGCCCAGAAGGTATCCATCCTAGGGTTTTGCAAGAATTAAATACTGTGTTGGACAGACCGTTATTCCTATTATTTAAAGATTCTATTACGACAGGGATTCTTCCACAGGACTGGCGCATAGCTAATGTGGTACCAATATTCAAGAAGGGGTCAAGGAGTGATCCTGGAAACTACAGGCCTGTAAGTCTAACATCTATAGTAGGTAAAGTATTTGAGGGGATTGTAAGAGATGCTATACTGGAGTATCTTAATGAAAATAATCTTATGACGCAGCACCAGCATGGATTTATGAGGGATCGGTCCTGTCAGACTAATCTGATCGGCTTCTATGAAGAGGTAAGTTATAGACTGGACCTGGGGGAGGCTGTGGATGTTGTGTATCTGGACTTTTCAAAGGCATTTGATACTGTGCCGCATGAAAGGTTGGTCTACAAAATGAGGATACTGGGACTCGGGGAAAACGTATGCAAATGGGTAAGTAACTGGTTGTGTGATAGAAAACAGAGGGTGGTCATTGATGGAACATATTCAGATTGGGTTTTAGTTACTAGTGGGGTACCACAGGGGTCAGTGTTGGGTCCACTTCTTTTTAATATTTTTATTAATGATCTTGTAGAGGGGCTACAGAGTAGAATCTCCATTTTTGCAGATGATACTAAACTGGGTAAAGTAATCAGTACAGAGGAGGATAATATCATATTACAGAGGGATTTGGAGAAGCTAGAGGCTTGGGCGGAGAAATGGCAAATGAAGTTTAATGTGGATAAATGTAAGGTTATGCATTTGGGCCATAGAAATAATAAGTACAGTTATGTGCTAAATAATAAAACACTGGGTAAAACTACTTCCGAAAAGGACCTGGGGGTATTGGTGGACAGTAAACTCAACTTTAGTGATCAGTGCCAGGCAGCAGCTGCCAAGGCTAATAAAATAATGGGGTGCATCAAAAGAGGTATAGATGCTAAAGATGAGAACATAGTTTTGCCTCTTTATAAATCACTGGTCAGACCACACATGGAATACTGTGTACAGTTTTGGGCACCGGTATATAAGAAGGATACAGCTGAACTAGAGCGGGTGCAGAGGAGGGCAACAAAGGTCATTAAGGGAATGGGTGGGTTACAGTACCAGGACAGGTTATCACGCTTGGGGTTATTTACGCTAGAAAAAAGACGTCTTAGGGGCGATCTGATCACAATGTACAAATATATGAATGGACAGTACAGAGATCTTTGTAGTGGTCTTTTTACTCTTAGGTCTGTAACAATGACAAGGGGGCATCCTCTACGTCTAGAGGAAAGAAGATTTCATCATCAGCATCGACGCGGGTTCTTTACTGTACGAGCGGTAAGACTGTGGAACTCTCTGCCACATGATGTTGTCATGGCTGATTCATTAAATAAGTTCAAGGGAGGCCTGGATGATTTTCTTGAAAAATATAATATTACAAGTTATGGGCATTAGATTTCTGGTGATACGTTGATCCGGGGATTGTTCTGGTTGCCATTGCAGTCGGGGGAGGGGGGGGAGTTTCTCCCTGTGGTGGGGCGTTTGTCTTCTGCCCCATAGGGGTTTTTCGCCTTCCTGGATCAACACAGTAGGATTTTCCTAGGTTGAACCTGATGGACTCTTGTCTTCTTTCAACCCTATTTACTATGTTACTATGTACTAAATCAGCCGCGCGGTGCTGATACTACAGCGCGGCGCTTATGAATACAGTCTCCCCCGCTCACAGCATCTCATTACATATGCTCCCCGTGCGCCGGAAGTCACAGGCACAGGCGCACGGGGAGCTCTGTGATGCGCGCGCTGCCGGGGACAGGACGGGACACCCCGGGCAGCCGCACATCAGCCGGGACCAGACCAGAGAGGCTCGACGGGGGAACGGAGGGCAGGTGAGTTGTGTGCTGTTTTTTGTTTTTGTTTTATCTGCTGTGCAGGGGGGGGGGGAGAGGGGGACCATCTATAAGGTAGGGGGGGGAAGGGGGCCATCTATAAGGGAGGGGGGAAAGAGGGGGACGATCTATAAGGGAGGGGGGAAAGAGGGGGACGATCTATAAGGGGGGGGGGACCATCTATAACGGAGGGGGAGAGGGAAGAGGGGGACCATCTATAGGGGGGGGCCATCTATAAGGGAGGGGGGAAAGAGGGGGACCATCTATAAGGGGGGGGGGCCATCTATAAGGGAGGGGGGAAAGAGGGGGACCATCTATAAGGGGGGGACCATCTATAAGGGAGGGGCGGGAGGGGGACCGTCTATAAGGGGGGGGAAGAGGGGGACCATGTATAAGGGGGAGAGGGGGACCATCTATAAGGGAGGGGGAAAGAGGGGGACCATCTATAAGGGGGCATCTATAAGGGAGGGGGGAGAGGGGGACCATGTATAAGGGGGGGAGGGGGACCATCTATAAGGGAAAGGGGACCATCTATAAGGGAGGGGGAGAGAGGGAAGAGGGGGACCATCTATAAGGGGGGGGGGGGAGAGGGGGACCATCTATAAGGGGGGGGGAGAGGGGGACCATCTATAAGGGGGGGGAGAGGGGGACCATCTATAAGGGGGGGAGAGAGGGAAGAGGGGGACCAACTATAAGGGGGGGGGAAGAGGGGGACCATCTATAAGGGGGGAAGAGGGGGACCATCTATAAGGGAGGGGAAAGAGGGGGACCATCTATAAGGGAGGGGGGAGAGGGGGACCATCTATAAGGGAGGGGGGAGAGGGGGACCATCTATAAGGGGGGGAGAGGGGGACCATCTATAAGGGAGAGGGGACCATCTATAAGGGGGGGAAGAGGGGGACCATCTATAAGGGGGGAAGAGGGGGACCATCTATAAGGGGGGAAGAGGGGGACCATCTCCTAAAAGATCAGCACCCTCCTCTCCTGACATCCTCTGTGCTGCTGGGACCTCTCCTATAGGATTAGCACCCTCATCTCCTGACATCCTCTGTGCTGCTGGGACCTCTCCTATAGGATTAGCCCCCTCCTCTCGTGACATCCTCTGTGCTGCTGGGACCTCTCCTATAAAGTCAGCCTCCTCCTCTCCTGACATCCTCTGTGCAGCAAGGGACCAAACATTATGTTTATTGGGGACAGCAGTGGGGGGGGGGGGGGGGCAGTAGTGGATTATAATGTGGGCGGATTGACGGGGGGGGGGGGGGCGTCATTCTATAGTTCGCCTCGGGCAGCAGAGAGGCTAGAATCACCCCTGCTGACAGGCAATAGCCACGGCCACCCCTGTCAGCATGAGGCATCTCCATGATGACCCCGGGGACCTTCATTAGGACCCCGGATCACCATGGAGACCACCAGGACACCGTACGGCAGCGCGGGACATCGCGATCGTGTAAGTGACCCACGGCGCCGACCGGAACCCGTTAGATGCCACTGTCATGGTTTGACAGCGGCATTTAACAGGTTAAACTGCTCAGAGCGGAGAATCCTCTGCTCCGGGCAGTTTCGGGGGGGGTCAGCTGTCACACTAACCGCTGATCCCCCGCTCTGCTGCCGCCGCCGGGTGTTAATTTATTCCGATCCGTCCACCGTTAAAAGGCCTACGCATTGGAATAAATCCCATTAGTGGCCGCCGTTAAATACGTGCGGTGGTCACTAAGGGGTTAAAGTGTCGTGAATTTTTTTTTGCAGAAATCAATAGTCCAAGCGATTTTAAGAAACTTTGTAATTGGGTTTATTATGCGAAAAATGCATTTTTATCATGAAAAAGCTCTCCCCCCTGTCTTCTTTGTTCTCCTATGGAGAGAGCTAAATAAAAGACCAAAACAGGACAACAAAGAGTTAATCTACAAATACCTCACCCTCTATCTCCTTTGACAGTTACCACTGATCTCTCTGAGCTCTGATTAGGGCTGTCACCCAGATCTATGCCTGTAATCCTCTGTTATCTGCTTTCCTCTGTCCGCTAACTCCCTCCTTCCCCTCCCCTCTCCCTAGAACAGACTGGGTACGTCTGATGCAACAAGTCACAATTTTTAGATTTTTTGCAGTGAATGGAAAAGAGGAAGGAGGGAGGGGACCTGGGAAAAAGTTTCTTAAAATCACCTGGGCTATTGATTTCTGCAAAAAAAAAAAAAAAAATACGACAGTGACTCTTTAAGCTTAGTAACACAGGGTAATAAAAAGTGCACGCTAATTTTAAAATTACTGATGGAGTTGCTGATGGATGAATATCTATACTAATGTATCTATACTAATGTAGTTCAGTGCAATGCTATAGTATCTGACAAAATCAGTCTTAGATGTTACATGCACCCTACTGCAGTTAGCAGACGCTAGTATTACAGAAGTACAGCTACAGCTCCTACCTGACAGACTAAAATACACACTGCACCAGCCTGCTCTCGGACATACTTTACACTGTGGTCAATGGTCAATTGGATTGTGGGCACACCCGAAGGTGCCCGTTTTGCAATTAAAATAAAATTATGTTCATCCGGCCCATACTGCAGTATCGGCCAGGTGAACATCTAAGACAACGGCCGGTGTTTTTAGAGAATGTGAACATAGCCTTAGGCTAGATTAATATATAGCTTAATTTATAGATTTATAGATAACTATAATGATATCAGCAGGGGTCAATAGCAAAGAAATAAAAGCCACAACGATGTATCCTGGCGCTGCCACATAAAATCTTCCACAGGATAGTAGTAAAATAAAAGGTGTTTTATTGTATAAAACACATAAATACAGCAATAACACATTTCGGGAGTTGGAACCGTATTATTGCTGTTTTTATGCAGTTATTGGTTTTATACAATAAACCACCTTTCATTTTACTACTATCCTGTGGAAGATTTTATGTGGCAGCACCAGGATTCATCTTTGTGTTTTTTTTCTTCACCTTTTACCAGTTCAGGCCCCCTCTGCGGGTGCATCTCGTGCACACAAAACATCCGTCAGGATTCATCATTTACCCCTATAAGCGGCTATATGCATAAAGCCCAAGTGGCACCCAGGCGAGAGTACCTCTACACCTCTTGACCACTATTTATATTTTCCAGGATTACACGAGGTGCCCTCTCCACCCCTTTTGTTTTCCTTCCTATATGTCTAACTTGGTTCAGTGGTCTGATTTGTTGCCATAATACTGTGCACATGCCTGTAATGTCTTCCACCTATCCCTGATTGGTGCTACCTACTTAAGGCCGCTCCACCCATGCACCTATGCCTGAGCAGTAGTTTGGTTTTACCATAGTACAATTTGTGTTCCTTATACGCTATCCTGTATCTGACATGTGCCTGCTTACTTGGCATTGCCTATTCCTTACCCCTGCGTACTATGCTAACTCTCTTGTGCATGACCTGGACCGCTGACCTAGAACCTGTGTTTCCTGCCATGAGTCTTGTGTCTGAACCTGACTTTGCTACTTGGCAGACAGCGTGCTTTCCACCCTAGCACTTTTACCTGCACCACCATACTACATTTACCTTTTTCTCTGCAGGTGGTACAGGAACTATATGGTCTGCCTGGCCAGATGCTATCCTCCATGGGACCACTCTTGGAAAGTGACCTGATAGCCTTTAGGTCTAGGAACAGAAATCCAGCTTATACAATATAAAGGAGGATACAGGGTGAAAAAGCTAGAGGGTACATTAGGTCCTATTACACAGATTATCTGCCTAATCAGGCCAATTCAAACAGATATCGCTCTATAAAATAAAGACAGCGATCAGCCATTGGCTGAACATTGTCTTTCAGCAGGTTTAAAAATCATTGGCCTCTGGGTGTACATTGTGTAATAGTAATGTGTGGCCAATGCCTAATGATAGTGTGAAGAAAATAATAAACATTATACAGTACTTACCTGTCCAGGCTCCCCCGGTGTTCTGCTGCCTTTTCCCCACTTACCACAGCTGCCACTGAAGCCATCTCTGAAGTGACATGCCACTCAGCCAATCAATGGCTGAGGCGCTGTCCTGTCTCGGTCAGTGATTGGTTGAGCAGCCTGTTACTTTAGAGACAGCTCCAGCGATGAGTGCGATGAGCAGGGAATAGGCAGTAGGACACTGGGGAAGCCTGGACAGGTAAGTATAATGTTTGTTATTTTCCATATAAAGCAAGAACTGCACAGATATCTCTTGCTGACTGATTCTCGAGTCATGTAATAGGCTCGCTTACAATGATCATGGCCCTTTAACTCCACTCCTGAGTTTAGCCTGAAGTCGAACTTGTTGAGTTACTCAGCATGCCTACACATATGTATTGAGTTACCTAGTGATTGGCTGTGTAAAGGAAAGCAGGGATAAGAAAGCTTTACGGAAGAGAATCATCACTATATGTATTTCTGTTGTCTGCTATAAATACATTGGATATTATAGTATCCAGTGTTAGTACTATACTCATAAAGAACTTACACCCCACATGGGCACTGCCATATCACGTGCTTCTCCTAAAGATCTATTATAAATTTACAGTGAACATTAACTTGAAATTAAATATTAGCAAGTCAAAGCTCTGAGGAGGAATGGGGTTCCCAAGTTTTGTTATGGGTCTTATTACTTCTATGTAAAAAAGGTATATTTCATTGTATAGATGTTTTTAATTAGAAATCAATGGCAGACATATCCAGTTATATAAGCATATATAGTTTTGTATGTCTGGTACATTTGGCCAGTTTCAAGACACATGGCCAAATACAGTGCCAACATGTAGCGTGAACCTAGCTTTGAATATAGTGTAAATGGAGGATTTAGATGTAAAGACTTTAAAGGCGCCTGTCAAGACAGGGAAGTACAGACAGTACAAGATAGTGGGCCCCAGGTCCCAACCCACCCACTGTCCCTACCTACTTGCCTTAGTTGGCCCAAGGTAGCCGTGGACAACCACAAAAGCGTTCCCTATGCTGTATATGTGGAACACAGAACAAGACAGACAGACAAACACAATATGGGATAGTAAACAAGCTAAGTCAAAACCAAACGGGCAACACAGTACAAAATCAGCAACCAAATCGGATAGTCTAAAGTCAGGCGGAAGGTAAGATAACAAGTCGAGCAATCAGAGGGAGTTAGGTAGGGAATCACAGGAATAGACACGGGAAAGCTGGGATCAGGGTATTAATCTAATATCCAGCTCTGAGACACTACCTCAGCTTTGTTTTATGCTGACCAAGAGCCTGGTCCGGATCCTAATTGGACCGGCGCTCTGATCCTCCAGGCTGCAGACAGGCAGAGGAAACCAGTCAATCAAACAGATCACCCAGCTGTGTAAATCAAGTCCCACAGCTTTTCAGCTTAACTCCTGCATTGCCAGGAAGCTGAGAAGCAAGCGGGTGTGTCACACAAAAGCAAAACAGGCCCAGTTCACACCAGGTTACTGCACAATCCTAACAGCAAAGTGTAAAGCTTTTGGAATATTATCATGTGTTGAAATATATTCAAAGCTGATTTTGAAACTTAAAAACAAATGTGAGAATGCGTTCTGCAATAATGTCCCACTCCCTCATGCTTTGTTACCTCCTACATATGAATTTCTTTGTTCCTTATAATGGAGCACAGTTTCTTGGACGACGTCACAGCGACCAGAGGGGCCGATTATTCCCTGCCCCATCTGAACATATTTAGGATTGGTCTGGAGGAAATAACTTTTCCTTATGTCAGAGAAGGAAACCCGGTGACCACCAAGTCTTTAACACAGGATAATAATATCATCTTGAATATTTAATAAAAAAGAAAAATCTAAAGCTCACCAGGGAATCATGACTCAAAACTCTCTGACAGAGATAAATGGAAGTGGACACTTTATTACTGATGTCCACATTGGTTTAGGGTTAAGGAATGACAGATTTATAAAGGTAACAGTTTGTAAGAAGATCATTATACAAAGTGACAGAATCATCAGAGCTGGAGCCAGCAATAAGCACTGCCAAAATAAAACATCATGTACAGTCCATGAAGACCTTCAGTCTTGAATGAATCAGCTCCATATGTTTAGTACACTTATTGTGTGTTAAGCCTAAAATATTTTCAGAATACACACAGCCAGTTTCAATGAGATTTGGTGTTCAAATTTTACTGTTTGTGATTGGCTCTCAAGGGTGGACGCCTAATGGTTATATGCAAATCTGTGGCTAAAACTGCACGTCGGTCACTATTTTGTCCAAAGTGTTGCAAAAAAATAAAACAAAAAAACAAAACATACATGTAAACACACCCTTAGGACTCCTCCTCAAACTTTGAGGCAGTTGGGCCCCAAGTTTTATACAGATATATATTTAATGTACAGCATCTAAGCTTGTGGATGATGTGAAGAACTGCACATCGAGTAAGGGGGGGGGGGGGGTGACAAAACTAGGAGCGGAATTAAAATGAATTGGAAATAGAGAGTAAGAAATAATATCCGAAAAAGGGGGTTAGGTGCAGCTCATAAACAAATAATCTTTGGCCGAGGTTAAACTAAAAACTGTCCTACCTAGAGATGGACAGATAAAGGGTTAAAAATTTAAAAATTTCAAGGAATATTTTAGTCCTCAAGGCCCAGACAACCTTCTTCCTAAAAATGGTAACAATTTGTTGAGTTAAAAATGTATTCACATAATCGTCCACTCCAAGAAATAATATCCGTTTCCTGCTAGATCCATTTCCGCCTTTGGCAAAAAAAAAAAAACACAAAAAAAAACAGCAGCCTTAAAGGGGTGTTCCCATCTGAGGAGTGGAATTCAGTAGCCACTGCAATGTATGGAGCCCCTCATCCTACCTATGTAGCTACCCCATTCTATGCTCCATTCATCCTCTATGAAGCCATTCTATCCTCACAGTTTAGCACTGCACTGTTGTGGAAATAGCTATAAATGTCCTGTATGGCCTTCAGCACCCATTATTTATGCTCAGAGCCAGGGTAGATCGTTCATAGTAGAACATTTTCATTGTAGAGATTGTCTATGTAGCTTGTAGCATTTGCTCCTTCTACTCCCCGCTTTAAGCAGCAGTGGCATTCTTCTTGGCCTTTATCCATAGAGCCCTGTTTTGTTCAGTGTAATGGTAAAGGTTGAAGCCGAAGTAAATGTTGGACATAGTTTCATCTCTCATCACTTTATCTGTTTTCACGGCATCCTGGAAAGTTGTTGACTGTTCCATGAGTAGCAATTCTCCTAATAACATTTCAAACTTAGGATGCCTAAGTCTTGTATCCTTTAGACTTCAGGCAAAAAGTGATATTATCACCAAGAACCTGCTTAGACAGCACTATTGTTTTCCCCATTGTGAACAAGGAACATGGTATAGAAAAGGCTTTTTTTTTTTTACATCAAAGCCACCATTTATAGGCTACTGAGGGTAACATTAGCACAGACAAGGCGGGAACATATAAGTCTAATTTCAAATTAATTACAAGGACCAATAATCCAATGCCAACCCAGTGTCAATGTTTTCAATTTTCTTTCCAAGTATTTTATTTTATTGTACATGGTGCCAATAGTTGACCACAACCTTTTTTTCCATATTCAGCATATCACAAGGTATCACAAGGTTTACAGTTTATGTACTCCTGGAGAAACCTATTGCTATTCACGGCAATAACTTTAGGGGAAACTGACAAAGACTCTAATATTAATTGTGGCCAGTTACGAATCCAATTCGAAGTATATCAACGTTGATTTCTGGAAACGATCCAGCAATCTGTGACCTGTTAATTGTTTCAGTGCATTGAACTCATCGGACGTAGGGACGGTATTTAGCTTACAATTAGAATAAGCAGTAATTGGCGTGCTAGGAAATTCACGCACACTCCATACGCAACACACCAAGGAGATCTGACCTGTATTTCTAAAACCTACAGCGTGCTGGTATGATTTCCATTGAATGCCATTCCGCACCAAAGAAATATACTGAGATTTTATATTCCATATGAGGTTGCACGTATGAATAAGGAAGAGATAAAAAAGTCAGAGGGTTAATTGCAAATTTAAGTAAAGTAAAATGGTTTGAACAAACCTGATCCATGCTCCCTAAAAGCTTTTATTCCTTTTCAATTCTCTCTGTTACATCGGTACCCATGGCAACAAAATCTTTTTTAGAACAACTGTGAATGGCTTTTCCTAGAGGGGAGCTCTGCTAGTGCCAGCGCTCTCCCTCTTGAGACAAACATGCCAGTTTCCTTGACTTTGCCTTCTTCTCTCCGCATTTCATCTGAACACATATGCTCAGAATAGAAAACTTTACCTTCCTACAATTTTTTTTCACATTTCCTGATCTGATAAAACGTGTTAAGCAACTTGATAAACATATTACAGACGCAGTTGTGGACAATCAGTGAAACAATATACTTCACCAAAAGATTTTTTGAAAGTTTGAGGCAAAGATTTAACTTCACTCTATGTTCCTCTGAAGGTGCTTACATATTTTTAGTAATGGTGCTCTCCCACATCCTCCCCATCCTCATGAATATTCAACATGGCCATCACACCCAACCCTCCTCCACATGCACATGTAATCTGGTTGTGTAGATTCCCCCCAATTATCTTTAAGCAGCAACCATACACCTGATACTGCCGGTGGTGGCAGGCTCAGTCAACTTTAGTGTAGGATGTATGGGCACCTTAAGGTTTCCAGCAAGGTGACCAGATGATGATTGCCTGTAGGTTTTTCCTAAACATTGGCATTGTGGTGTCACAGTCCCTTGGATGCAATACTTGTGGTTGCCAATGGGCATGTGCAAACCTTGAGCATGCTTGGGATTTGACCAAACCCAATGCTCTGCATTGGATTACCAGTGGCTGAAGAAGTTGAATGCAGGGAGTCCTGAAAAAACATCAACCTGAAACCTCTTTTTTTTAACCAGTGAGGTGCCCCCTAGCTGCTGGTGAGGCACAGCTGGGAAGGAAGTTTTCACAAAAGTGACTGTAAGCAGCACCGTCCTGTCCCTGGTCCTTTCCCTTATCTCTAGTTTAGGAACATTATTGACTCATTTTGTACTTATTTAAATTTTTGCATAGACCTTCACCACAGATGATGAGGCCCAGGCATCACTGTTGGGTAAAGCTCCAGTATAAAAAGGTTTAAGAAGCCGCCACCATATAGCAAAGGAGCTCTGTATATTTTGTAAGTTGGAATGTTTCTGAGAACCTACTAGCCTTCCATTCTTCATCATGATGCTTTAGCTCATTGTATACACGTCCACAAGGGCTGTGCAGGGAATTGCAGTATAACCCTATTCACTTCAATGAACAGTCCCTCGCACAGCAAGTGTCCTGTAGAAAAATCCACTGGGATCTTAGACTTTGGACGCCCACTGATCATAATGTTTTAACATATCCTAGCAATATACCATACCATTACTAAATAGGAATATTCATTTAAATCCATATTAAATTGTGTGCATAGTAAATTACGACTCTTCTTCAATCACAATGAATACATTACATATATTGCAAACTGACAAGATCAGATACCAGTAAATGTTTAGCTATCATGTGACAAGCCTGTTATTATTGAATTATAGACATTGTCAAAAAAATGGACTCGATTAACCTTGTACATCATAAATTTTTATGTTGTAAGGGAAATTTTAAAGACTGATAAGCATATGCAAAAAAATGCTTGTAAATGCTTTTTATTTTTGAGCAGTGACATGCAATTTGTGTAGATTATTATATAGATGCGAAATAAGAATAATGAGGCTCACACTGTGCTCTCACATTGGAAGTCAGTATTGGAATGGGTCATAATGGTGTCTTGCTTGAATACAAATAAATGCTGTAAAAAAATAATTATATATATATATATATATATATATATATATATATATATATATATATACCCGTATTTTCCGGCGCATGAGACGACTGGGCATATTAGACAGCCCCCAACTTTTTTAGTTAAAATGCAGGGTTTGGGATATACTCGCCGTAGTATAAGACTACCCCTGTTCTAACGCACATCAAATAAAAATGAATAAAAAACATCACACAGCAGCGAGATCTGAGAGGCAGAGAAGCAGATACAGTAATACCAGTAGGATACAAGGGCGGCCAGGCATTTGTGTATATATATATATATATATATATATAATATATATATTAGATATGTAATATACATTACATATCTATGGACTTACATTACATTATAAGGGGCTTTTCCTTGAAAATAAAGTCTATATGCGTACCTGAAGTTCCCTCAAGTAAAACTTTGGTCACAGCTGATCCTGAGATATCTTGCTGTCTGCAGCATGCACAAGTTCCATGCAGCTTTGTTTCTTAGGCTGGGTCCACACTACATTTTTGCAATCCGTTTAACAGATCAGTTTTTTTTTACGGAAACAAAAATGAGGTCGACCATGTTTTGTGTCTGTCAAACCCAGCCTCATGTGCATACCCTAGTAGTACATAAAGAGCTTAGCATTCAGTTATGGCCTGCAAAAAGATGCCAGGAGATCTCAGGACTGGTGGCCACTAAAGAACTTAATCTGTGGAGGTGGGGTATATGGTGCATACACCTTAGGTAACAGATATATTTTCTTTTTTTTTCCTGGAGTTACGATTTACTCAGGTATCAATATTTGTGTGTCAAAAACATTACGCTGTCACCACTAATGTTTACCTCCATGAGACCTATAGCTTTATAAGAATAACACAGCCACGGGTAACATGTCACTCTAAGGGATCATAGGCATATTAAAGGGAATGTGTTATGTTAGGTTTTATGTTAAGGGTACAAACCCACTTGACGTATTTGCTGCGTGAATCAGTCTTAAAAATAAGCAGGCAAAACGCAGGTTGGCTTTATACGATTGTTCTGCGTTAAAATACGCAATTGCGTATTTTTGAAGCATGAAGCTTGTTGTTAGCAAAGCATCAGTTGTTAACAACCTGTGCGAAAAACGCATGTAGCTTCATGCTTCAAAAATACGCAATTGCGTATTTTAACACAGAACAATTGTATAAAGCCAACCTGCGTTTTGCCTGCTTATTTTTAAGACTGATTCACGCAGCAAATACGTCAAGTGGGTTTGTACCCTAAATATATATTTTTTAAGAATATTTGGTGATGTTTTTTCTAATTTTCCATTTTACTATCTATATTACAAAATAATCCTGAGATCTTGCAGTTTTCATTCTCACTACTGGGGCTAAAACTAAGTTGAGACTTCCTGTTCTGTCTTTGGTGATAAGAGGAAGCTGCTGTAAGAAAATTTGGTCAGCATTGCAGCAACATGTAGATAGAGTCAACAATAGCAGCTCCCTGTGGAATGACCTTGAGCTCACTAATGCTTCACATTCATCCCAATGGGACAGACTCTGTCTATTGTTGTCTATGTCCATGAGTCTTGCTGCAAAGTATGTCACTAAATGCTGTTAAAAACATCCCAGGCAAGATGGGCACCCCATAACAGTGTACAAAATGTGAAATTAAAAAAAACTACAGTCAGAAAATAGAATTTGAATAAAAGAACAATTTAGACTTTAAGGCCATTCCTGCTACTACTTTAGGAATACAGGGAAAAAAGAACATGAAAAATAGTTCTCTTATACCACCTTAAGAAGGTGGTGTTCCCTTCGATTCACTGTTTTACTTCCCCTTAGTTAATATTCTAAGACTGATAGTTAAACACTGACTTTAAGGAAAAGCCACATTCTCAAGGTGTGTGAGAGAGCTATTTTGCATATCGTAAAGGATGTCACATGGAGCAGTCACATTATGGTCAGATGACTATATCACCTGACTATTGGAAAACCAACTGTGCAGTTTCTAGAGGAACCTTAAACACAATATTAGTTCATTACAGCGTATGTGAGTGAGCATGTTGCTAAGAGCCTAAAACTTTCAGCAGTACTACTAATAAAATGCTAGCAATGGCAGGTAAAGGATGTGGCATTTGATAGGAAAGCTTAAACTGATGGGTGCAGGTGGACCATGGAGAAAACTAAGTGGTGCGTGTAGTGTGAACAAAGACCAAACAAGTAACCAACAATGGGAATGAGTACTTACGTAGTGTAAATTCATTTACAATACGGCACATGGACTAGGGCTACTATCGTCCGTGTTCCATGTTTTCTAAATAAATTTACATTACGTAAGGTAAGTACTCTGGATCGTGCTCTTGCTGATTATTACAATACTGTTTTTGAGACTGTCCACAGTCCATGAGATCTGCAAGGCAAATCTAAAATGGAAAATATACTGAGAAATATGCCCCAACATAGAGGTGGCCAAATGATATGAGTTCCAAGGGAGTATAAAATCTCTGGTCTCCTAAGTCACTACATTAGCATTGTGCAGGTCACTTATGACAAAGATACCTGCTCTGACATCCATCAGAAATAAAAAAATAAAATAAATTAAATGTAAACAAAATGCAAAGAGGAATGTTACAAAAATATCAAAATGATGCGAACAGAAAAATAATTACCAGATATTATAATTCTTACACTTTGCTAAATTCTAAGTTAACCTGTCAAATGTAAAGGGAATATCTGTCACTAGATTTATGCTGCCTTTAATGAGAGTAGCATAAACTAGTGACAGAAATGCTGATTTGTGAATGGTGTATTATTTATATCATTCTGTTCAGCCATTTTCCTGATATAGAGAGACTGGGCTTTGTGCTACACCAATCTCTCTGCCCTCTTGCTTCCTATTGTAAGCTGTCTGCCTATAGACACATAGCTAATCAACCAGATCAATCAGAAGCCGCTGGACAGAGTGTGCTGATGCTCATGAATATCGAAGACTACTGAGCCAACACACATAATGGAGAAGACTGGTTATTGTCCTTGTTATTCAGGATGAGATGTCTGAACATATATATATATATATATATATATATATATATATATATATATGTTACTTAGTACTTAGAATATACAATGGGGGCTTGTTATATAGCAATAAGATTTTTTTTTTAATACTGTAGTTAATGACCAAGCTGTATTTGCTTTGTTCAACAGAGGACAGAAAACCCAAATGAAGGTTCCACAAAGGAAGAGAGCGCCCGGCTGTTCAGAATGTGGTATGGTTTTGATCACAAGTATCCTTTACTTCATGTCAAATATTGTGTATGTGTCTGAAATGAAAGGGTTATCTCCATTCTATAAAGTGATGCTAGAATGTGCCATAAGTTTATGATCAAGGAGGGGTCAAACCTCTTGAACTCAGCACTCGGTCCAGTTCACGCTTTTCAATCCATACCTGAACTCTGGCCTCTGCAAACTACAGTGTGGTCCCGTACCAGTGAATGGGAGTGTGCTGCAGTGTACTGTCGTGCAGTGCAGCCTCTTTATTCTTAGGATCGGGGGGGGCGGGGTCCTAGAGATAAGACCCACACCAATCATTAGGTAACACCATATCTTGGTGATATACCATATATACATTATGATATGAAAATATTCAGTCAACATTTGTTGGACCTGCACATTACTGGAATTACCACTGGTGTGGAAACTCGTGAAGCTTTAGGCTATGTTCACACTGCGTATGTTTCCGGCCGTAGTGCGAACCGCGAATATACGCCCGTAGTTATGAGGTTGAGGCGTTCGCTTGAAAGTATACGATATACGCCCGAACAATGCACACTACGTATGAGCTTACGGCCGGATCGTATACAGCGCCGTGAAAAATGAACACGACCATTGTTTGAGGACGGAAATGTTGAAACTCACGGCCGTGGATTTCCATGCGGTCCCGTACAAAGTACTTATTTCAGCCAAATTGAACTTGATCTTTTGATCCAAAAGGTTCTGTGAGTTTTATTGGGCTGGGCGAAGATTTCCAAGTAAATGACCTGTTTCAGATCGCTTCGAAACAAGCTAGGGAAGCATAACTGTACTACGAGCGTATGTTCGCGGTTCGTACGCATCCGGCCGCATGTCTATTTTTCCCACGCCTGTAGTTTCAGCCGCACATGTACGGCGGCGTACGATCTACGGACGGATTCATACGCAGTGTGAACAGCGCCTTAAAGTGGATAATATGAGAGCAGTAGGCTCCTGCCTACTATCTGCTAATGTGGATTTGGGTGTACAGGCATAGTCTCATGGTTACAGCTAAAGACTATGGTTTCATTGCTCGTAGGGTGCACTGTGCAATGCACATGATTAAACGGTGCCAAGAAGTATCTGAGGATTTGAAATCTGTCATTGTGCTCGAATTTTCTTTGCAGCAGTTATATGACTTGATATTTGTATAGTTCATTTCTTCATCTCGGCAGTGGATGTCATCTATATACTGTATACTGTTTAGAGAATAGAATTTCATATTTCATTGTTTACTTTGCAGTAGTGCAGATTTCTGCATAATGGAAACTTCCTGTTTATGAACAAAAGCTCTGCAGTACGTGTCATGAGTAATGTATGGTACTGGTTTGATATCAGGTTTTGCCTTGAGTGTTCCTATAATACTGCGCTCTGCCTGGTGCAGACCTGAAGGGACAGCGCATAACACAACCATTCTAGATTATGAAAGAACAGATCTGTGTCATGTACTGACCCCTCTAGGAATGACTAAGTGCATCAACTTTTCACAGAGGGTTCCTTTGAGCTTTTTATATCTAATGTCCTGAAGATACCTCTTATTTGTAGGTTATCCCTGATTTGCTATAGGAAAAACCATCAAATTGTTCAACCCTTTAAGGATCAAATCAATTTTTCATTTTTGCACTTCTGTTTTTCCCTTCCTATGTTTAGAAGGCCATAGCGCTTGCGCTTGTTTACTTACAGACCCATATAAGCTCTTATTTTCTGCGACGCCAATTGTACTTTGCAATGACAGACTTAATTTTCCCATAAAATATGCTGTAAAACCAAAAAAAGAAATTATTAGCACTGTGAAATAGGAAAAAAAAGCTTTTAGGGAGAAATGTCTTTATGCCATTTTCCTTGTGGTAAAACTGACGTGTTATCTATGTTCCTCAAGTCAGTAAAATTATAATGATAGGCAATTTAAATAACTTTTATTTTATTTGACTGCTTTTAGAAAATTAAAACCTAAAAAAATAAAATAAATTGAGGATATTTATGAAGACCAGGGTACAAGTATGCTGCTTTTAGATTACGCCCCGCCCTTTTTCTTTCAGACGGATTTAATAAGTAAACCCGACCGACCCTGTGACTCTGCAGGACAAGTCTTCCAGCAGGTGTAGATTTGTATCATGATTTATGCCTGTAAGCAAGGGTACATCATGATAAATCAGGCGAGAAGGGGTGAATCTCCCCCTATGTGTTTAAAATTGCTTTTTCTTTTTAAATTTATTTCTTTATTTACATTATGGGAAAGGGGGGGGGGTAAACTTTTAATATGGTAAAGGATTTTTTAATTTATAAAAAAAAAACAACTTTTTTTTAACACAATTTTGTAGTCCCCCTAAGGGACTCCTATGAGCAATACCATGATTGCTCTTAGGGATTAGTGCAGTACATCTGTTCTGCATTGATTGTTGTTAAAGTATCTATGCTTGATTACTTAGGGTCCATTTACACAGAAAGATTGTCTGACAGATTATCTGCCAAAGATTTGAAGCCAAAGCCAGAAACAGACTATAAACAGAGAGCACGTCATGAAGGAAAGCCTGAGATTTCTCCTCTTTCAAATCCATTCCTGACTTTGGCTTCAAATCTTTGGCAGATAATCTGTCAGATAATCTTTCTGTGTAAAAGTACC
The DNA here is from genome assembly GCF_027789765.1 of Dendropsophus ebraccatus. Taxonomy (NCBI): domain Eukaryota; kingdom Metazoa; phylum Chordata; class Amphibia; order Anura; family Hylidae; genus Dendropsophus; species Dendropsophus ebraccatus. The sequence continues at coordinate 97,643,032 of NC_091459.1, forward strand.
CTAAGGGTTGCTGAAGTCCCCAGTTATTGAGCGCAGGGTCACTACTTTGCTGCGGCCTTGTCAGGTAAGTATGAGGTATCAGCTTCTCACAATTGCATCGTGAGAAGCTGATGCCCCCACTGGACCGCCATGGAAACCTTCTTAATGACATTTAAATGCAGCTGTCAGTTTTGGACCGGTTCACATTGCTTTGGCCTGGCATACGTCAAGGGCCCTTTCTGTACCCTTTTAACTGTGGCGTGACGGGTATACCGTCATCAAGGATTTAAAGGGTATTACCAGAATCATAAACAGTGTGCATTCCGTCTCATTGGTAAAACAAACAATGAGGGAAATAAATGAAAAAAGGCTGCCCACTGAATGTTCCTTCAGCCGACATTCTCAGAATGTTTCTCTCAGAATAGTTAGGTCAGACATTAACATACAAACAAGCCAAACATCATCTTACTTAAAGTGTACCAAATTAATTTATCTGCTATTACCCCCTAAAATATTTTATAAAGCAGCTGTTCATGCCTAGTTGCTGGAGACGTTCTCCAGTAATTACGTCTTCTTCGGATCGGGCATGCACAGTAGGACCCCTTTATATCTGTATAGTGGTGTTTTTCTCCCTGTGCAGTCACTTCAAGCATTTAACCATAAATAAAGGAGAACCTTGATATTTATTATATTTTATATGGTCTTTTTATACTTCCCAAAGTATTTTTTAAATATTTTTTGCTACTGCTATAAACTAGTTTATTACTATTCCCCTCCAGGAGTTTTTTTTTTCATAGATAAGCATGCTTTCTATATTTCTAGAGATATATTTCTTTGATGTGACCATGGAACCTACATACATTTCCTTTGGAGTGAAATCAAAGAAACCACTGAATTGGTGCTTTAAAAGGATGCATAACCCAGAGGCATAATGTATTTGCCAGTATATTTCTCTATTAGAAGATTAGGTGGGGGTAAAGCATTGCACGCTTCAGCCACTGCCTGACCCAGATTGCTGCATTTTAGTTTATACATTTTTACTATGGGATTTAGACATCTCTGTCTTATATTAGATTCCTATATTGACCTCTTATATGTAAGTCATCAGATAACCCATTCTCTTTTACGGAGGTCAGAATATGAGACATCTTTATATGCTGCTTTATCACACAAATTGTATAATAATATTACATGCTTACATAGTTAATAAGGTCGAAAAATGCCTTTCCGACTCCATTATGGCAATCAGAATGAATCCCTGGATCAACGTCCTATCATTAGAAATTTAGTGCCCAGAACGTATAATTTTAGTTTTTTCAAGTAAAGCACCCAGGCCCCCCTTTTAACTTAATGAGTCAGCCACCACAACATCATGTGGCCGAGAGTTCCATAGTGTCACTGCTCTTACAGTAGAAATCGTCATCTGTGTTTATGATTAGAGTTGAACGAATCGCTCAAAAATTAGTTTCGCGAAGTTCACAAATATTTGCAAATCACATACAACTTCATTTTTTTTAAACAGGCAAACTATAGTAGCTACATTAGTTAGATTATTACAGAGTAGCAATTTTTTAACAGCTGTTGCTGTGACAGTGTCAAAATTAGAAAATGTCCATTTATAAAAAAAAAAAAATGTCAATCAGTCTGTCAGTCATTTAACAATGCGCTTATACTGTTTTCGCCCCAGTCTTCACGCTATGTATTTATGCTCAGAAACAAATATTTACCAACTACTGTGAAGACTCTAAAATTAAAACATAACTTTTATTATTATTTGCAATAAAATGTGCGATAAGGTGAAGTTAAAACTATGGATGCAATGGAGGCGGACCTACAGTGTCAACGTTAGGGCTTATCGGCAGTGATAGCAGTCAATTGTTTCTTTAATCAATGTGGTATCAGGATGCCACTGCAAAGATGGGTCTATGTGCTAGGATCTACATTATCAGGACCACCGTACGCTGATAGCAGGTGGCGGTTTAGTCAACTGACTTTATCAACAGCACCAGTGCCTCACTGTGTCCTGACATAGATTGCGTCTGAGAATCGTAGCTACTAATAGACGAGCTGCAGAGCAGTGTTACTCTTCAGAAAATATGGCCGTCCTGGGAGTGCTTGGTATATAGCCGGCTTTGTCTAGACACTCCCGGTATCCTGTATCAGTGTCTTATTGCCGCTTAGGTTATTTTATCGAGCGGTCCTATACATCACACCCATGAACTAAAATCACACAAACACCCTCCACCAACCCGACGTTTCACCACATAGATTGTGGCTTTCTCAAGGGACAGTATATACTATATACTGTCCCTTGAGAAAGCCACAATCTATATGGTGAAACGTCAGTGTTTGTGTGATTTTAATTCATGGGTGATGATAATGAAACCTTCTTTCCTCTAGACGTAGAGGATACCACCCTTCTCATGGTTACAGATACCACACTTGTGAGCAAAACCAAATAAAATATTAGTATTACCCAGTTTGTACACATGTTGGAGACTTTCATTTATGCAGACAAGTCTGGTACTATGGCTCAGTTTTAACACATTTGGTTGAGGTTGTACTTCCATCAATTTTTATCTCTGAAAACCTTTTTGGTGCCATTGTATTTTTACAGCCTTAAAAAAAATGAACAAACTTGAATAAAACTAACATTATCTATAGTTTTCCTGTATATCGTGTTAATGTACGTACCTGTGTGGAAGTAAAACTTTTTGCTATCTCTGTACAATGTATGACTTTCTACAGGATTCATTGTAAGTACAGGTATTTGAAGAGCTGGTGCGGCACCAATGGCACAAGGGACAATAACGCAGTGCTATGCAATTACTCTGTGATTTGTACTGTGGCAGGACAATGGCAATATATAAATATCTCTTCCATGAAGGTGGACATGCAGGGGGATACTGTATTTTCAGTTTCTATACACATTTGTTCACTTTTCAGAGCTCAGAACTATAGACTTTCAAACAAGAGAAAAGAGAAACCTGAAGACACTTTTAAGTTTGTCGGCAGATTCAGAAATTGGTCCGCGTGCTTTCTATCAAAGATATGCCTGTTTCCTGAAGCAAAAGAACTGCTATCTGCCCATTGATCATAGAAAAAGAATCTCCACTGTCTTTTATAACATCAGGAGCAATTCTGCCTCTTGGTGAATTCTCTGGAAGGCCTGTGGCTCCGCAGTAACATGACCTGTAAGGTTTCAATCACAGCTGCAACTCACCAAAGTGATGCTTATCCTATCCTGTAATGAGCATGAGAGGCCGAAGATTCCTCATCTGTCTGATAACCCTTCATTTTTAACCCAAAGAAAAGGAGTTTTTTTTTTAAGTTAGTAGTGTAATCCTATTCACAGCCTGACTGCTGAAGGTAATCCATTGTGAACAAGATTTGCTTAGTGACAAGATCCTGATGACATGATGGTCACAAATATTTTCTCATGTAATCTTACTGACATGGGTCGCTCAAGTCAGATAGCTACAGTAATGGGCGATAAACTGGATTGTGGGAGGTGTTCCATACTGAAAGATCCTGGAGTTTAACATACTAAAGGACATAATAACATAAACTCATTCATGTCTTTCTAAATGGGATTTTGAAAAAATTGTTTAAAGTTTTTGCAAAAATTAAAAAAAGATATATGGGATATGTATCAAACATGGTGTAAAGTAGAATTGTCTTAGTTGCCCCTAGCAACCAACCAGATTCCACCTTTCATTCCTCACAGATTGCTTGGAAAATGAAAGGTGGAATCTTACTGGTTGCTAGGGGCAACTAAAATAATTCTACTTTACACCAGTTTAATAAATCTTCCCCATAGAGTTATTCCAGCCTCTTTACACCTCTTATAGTCAGCCTATATGAGATAGAATATAAAGAGACTGGAGGTGTAGCTGACAGAGAGGAGTATAAAATTAGAAGGAGCTAAAGCAGATTATAAATGCTGCTAAAGCCTTGAAATGAGTAAGAAATGTCCGGATCTGTTAAAGAGGGAAATAAAACCTTCTTCAGATATGTTACTGACAGAAAAAATAAGAAAAACTGCATCATTACTAAGATAAGTGATGGGGACAATACATTTATTGAGGGAGATAAGGTGGTCGCTGACCATTTGAATAGCTTCTTCTGCTCTGTGTTTTTAGAAGGAGGCTTTCACAGTCACTGTATGTCTCCGGTACTGTTTAGCTCCGGCATTTGCAGAGGCCGATATTTCAGAGGGACTTGGTCTGTTTAAAGTTGAATAAGGTGATGGGTCCAGATGGTGTCCAAATAACTCTGATCTTTTATTATTGTCCATAATTGTTCAAATTCAGACTTCAGAGGAGAAGGATTTAGGGGTAGTATTTTCTGACAGCTTTAGCTTTACCACCAGTGCAGCCAGGTGGTAGGGGAAGCTAATCGTATGCTGGGGTGTATAGCTAGAGGTATAACCAGTAGGAATAGCGAGAGTGTGATGCCTCTGTATAGAGCTCTAGTGAGACCACATCTGGAATACTGTGTCCAGTTCTGGAGACCTGGGATAAACATCTACTGTATTTTCCTGCGTATAAAATTACTTTTTAACCCAGGAAAATCTTCTCAAAAGTCAGGGGTCTTCTTATATGACGGGTGCCGTCTTATAGTGCGGGTGCTAAAAAATGTTGGAAACCTCACTGGAGAATCTACGGTCACTGAATACGCTGTGGGGAGCTAAAAAACAGCTCCAACTTTGTATGCAGCGACTGTATGTAGGACAGAGCAAGCTGCAGGCGTTCAGAGTAGGGAAAAAAAAGATATGGTAGAGTGGGGCTGTACCCAGAAAAAAAACGGCCCTCCTCCTCCTTCTCTGCCTCTCAGATCTCGCTGCTGTCTGTTTCTTTATTAATTTTTATTTGGTGTGCGTTGGAAGAGAGGTAGTCTTGACTGAAAAATTTGGGGATCGTCTTATACAATATCTATTCTAACATAATAAGAGAAAATACTAAAAGGGCAGACTAGATGGACCAGGTGGTCTTTTTCTGTCGACAATTTTGTATGTTTATAAATACACACTTCTAGCTGAGCTGTGATTGGTTGCTATTTGTCTCAGACAGACTAACTGGGCCAAATGTGTTACATAGTTATGTAACTATATTGATTTATTATAAATGTATTGCTTTGATACAGATACTGAAACATGTTCCTTTTTCTAGTCTGTAACTTTTGTTTTTATTTTTTTATTGTAATTTTTCTTCTGTTTATTTTGTACATTATTATAGGGGCTGCCATCTTTCCTCAGCTATTGTAACAGCATTGAGATATATGCTTTACAGCACCCCATGGGGCTAAGACAACAGTATACTGCACCTGTCCTATGCAGATGAATGTATAAAGATATAAGGGCATGGTCGGTGATCTATCAAGAAGAGGGGGGGATGGGGTGCAGAGTTATGAACAACACCATTTTTGGCTGCACGTCTCCAGCTTTTATAGCTCACAAGTTTACAACTTTTTTTTTATTATTTAATAAAGTTTATTATTTCCATATCGCCAATCTACTCGCACAAATGAGTTGATAAATGACCCTCTTTGACTGTATTTCCTATTAATATGCGATCAATAACTATTAGTAGAGATTACTTCTTCATTTGGTGTCACCATTTTCTTTTTTTATTTTGTAGGTGATTTTCATTTTAGTACATTATCGGATAAGTGGAATCCACTATATTACACAGAAGGACATTGGGGCATAGATATAAATAGTATCTTGGAGCTGAAGGTTTCTTGTGCGCTCATATAAAGCGATGCCCCACTCATCGACTGTATATAGAATTTGTGAAGGGTGGACCATATACATTTTTGTCATATAGATAAATGACTCATTTAGTCGAACAGTATTTAATTCAAGGATAGATGACATTTGTAGGATTTTGCATATATGATGGATAAAATTGAGCTTTGAGGATTATAGCCAGTGATATCATTGAAGGTGACCTCCTGTCACCATATAAGAAGGCAATACATCCAGACAGGAAATCATTTGTTAAACACTGGAAATGTTATTTGCTTTTAATCTTATTTTCTTCTCATCAATCATAATGAAGTCACATGAATACACAAGATTTCAGGGTGAGCAGTTCTTGTAAGTACGCTGGTCTTTCCATCACTGTATAGAACAGTAGAATGGTATGTAACAACAAGTATATGACATGTAATAGTATGTAACAACATGTATACATATAACTTTACAAGATTTAGACAACTGAACATTAAATATAGGCCCCACTGCATATATTGGTTCTTTAAATCCAATGACATTAAAGGGGTTGTTCAGCGAAAATCTTTTTTTGCTTTCAAATCAACTGGTTTCAGATAGATTTGTAATTTACTTCTATTTAAAAATCTCAAGTCTTCCCATATTAATCAGCTGCTGTATGTCCTGCAGGAAATGTTGTTATCTTTTCAGTCTAACACAGTGCTCTCTGCTGCCACCACTGTAAGAGACAGGAATTGTCCAGAGCAGGAGAGGTTTTCTATGAAAATTTGCTGCTGCTCTTGACAGTTCTGTCTCGGACAGAGGTGGCAGCAGAGAGCACTGTCAGAATTTCTGCTGAATATAATACATAATCAGTTCTGGTGCTGGCAGCTCATTTTGCAATTTACAGCCGGGGACATCCCAGATGGGCTTGATGCGGGAGGCTACAGACCAGTGTGGCGTGTTTAGGCCACACAGGCTTTTCACATCAGCACAAGCCACATGTGGCATTGTGGTGTTGACAAACAATCCCAGCTAAATCCACTGCGGATCCATTGCCTCTTAGTTTCTATGAGAATACATACTCCCAGTGGGATTGACATCCTGCTGCAAGTATGTAAGTGACAGCCTCCTTAACCCCCGGCAGCTGCAGCATACTTTACCTGCTCCACACTCTGGCTTGCTTCTGGGGTTCTCAGTAGGACGTCCCGCTCAGCCAATCAGGGCAGGGCAGCGCACTGATTGGCTTAGCAGGACGTCCTACTGAGAACCCCAGAAGCAAGCCAGAGTGTGGAGCAGGTAAAGTATGCTGCAGCTGCCGGGGGTTAAAAAGCCTGTCATATACTTGCAGTGGGATGTAATCTGCGGATCTGTCAAGTGTGAATCTAGCCTAGCCTTGACTGTTTTTCCCAGCACCCCTGGAACCGTTTTTCAGCACAACAATGCCAGGCTGCATATTGCCTATATGGTGTACTGGTTACCATAGCCTGCGGTGTCTACTATTCTGCAAGTCTGGGCGTTATTAGTCAGCAACTGCAGACAAAGGGACAAGCAGCAGATCTTGATGATTTGCATGTGCATTCAGCATGGTAGAATATTCCTTAGACAACACATAGTATCCTCATTGATAAAATGCCAAGGCCTGTAAGTCAGTATATTTCTATGCGTGGTACTCATGCTTGGTAAATAGATAAATCGAGATGTTTGTAATATTTTGTTTCCATTGTTATATCATTAACATGTCTATCAATCGTGTGATCTGGTAATGTATGCTCGGGGCGGCTGGACAGGGGGTCGGGGCTGCGGGTGGGCAGGCTTTCGGCTGGTGGCGTAGGGGTTAAAGGTGCCGAGTACCATACACGCAGCAGATCCGCTGCGTGTATGGGACCCATTCAAATTCACAGCACTGGATTTTGCTGCTAACTTGCAGCGTCAAATCCGCTGCGGATCTGGTGTGAACGTACCCTAAAGGAATAGAGGGTTCTGCGTGCAGTACGCTAGGTTTCTAATCCTTTGTAGGAAAAACAGCATACTTTTACTACTATTTAGTATTATTTCGTTCTGTTGGTATATCATTTGCTTTTGGCTGAATTGTTTTAATGCTGAGATCTGAAATTGTCAGTTGCAAATATATGCAAGTATAGAGAGTGACTTCATGAAGAGAATAGCCTGTCAGTATAACAGTGACGTAAACAGCAATTTAGCTGATTTGATAGAATTCTTAAAGGCGGGACCTAAAAAAACAAAACACAGACACACACACTTCATACTCACCATCCCTCCGGTGCCGATCGCCACTTGTATCTCCCACCGCCCGCGACTCCGTCACGTCCTGCCGGCGTCTTCGGAACTCCCTCACTTCCGGGTTCAAGTGAAGTGAATGGGAGAGAAAAGGCTGCCGGTCCGCATGCAGCCTTTTATTGGCTGGAGTGCATCACATGGTTTCCAGCAAGCTCAGCCAATCACTTTACCAGAAAACGTGGAGGAGAAAGAAGACCTGCCCCCCCCTGCTGTGACGACATTGTCACAAAATGGGAGAAGAGGACAGTGTAGACCGTAATTGGGTATGTATGGTTTATTTAACTTCCGTGGGGGGGACAGAAAGGGGGGGAACAGGGCCACACATCTTATTTACACACATTACGTGCACTTCTTAATTAATTCGGACAGAGAAAAGGGGGCGGGGTCTATTTTAAGACTGACATACGAGTAAATGTCCCCCTAAAAGTCCATCCCGGTCACGTAGCACAGAGCTGGGAAACAACGCGCATAGTACACGTTTCTCCAGGCTCGTTCTACCAATTGGTGTGGGTCTGAAAACCAGGAAGAATAATCTGCAGGAAATGAGGCATCTGCACATACAATTGCTTCATGATTGGTTGGGGTTCAGCCTCTGGAACTGCCACAAATCATACAGTATAGTGACTGCAAATCTTAGCAGTAAGCCAAAGCTACTTATTATACAAAATCATGATTAATGATTATGATAATATAACATTTCCATTATCTTGTGATGCCTCCTTACACTATAGCAATACCACATGCTGGCAGATTTGTCCGGTGTCTAGTAATATTGTACAATTCCTTTCTCTCTTGGATGACAGTATGCTCTGAGTACAGGGCCATTATGACTCACAGGACATCATAATACTTATAATAAACCCATTTTCATATGTTTTATGCATAATAATGTTATTACATGCACTTGGTGCAATGCAGGGAAATCAGTGTACAGGCCAATATGTTGCTGTAACTCTAGTGGTCCCCCCTGCAGGAATATTATCTATCTTGGAAGGATGGATATGGAATGAGCAGCACAGACTGACATTTATAACTGCAGAGGGTTAAGATTAAGTTTACGAAATTTCTATCAAATTCTGTTCTTCCCAACAAAGACATAAAAACAATTTATCTTGAAGCATGTCTTGTCCTGCCTGTCTGATTTCTGGGGAGATATGCCACTCACAGCAAAGGATAAGACTTTTTTTTAGTCTCTAATATGTAACTTCACCTTCTTTAAATGAGTTTCCCTTGGTGTTGCAAGCTAACAAGCTGAGCTTTATAGTCTAGATCAAAAGTTTAAAGAGATTACACTGGTATCTTCTGGCCAAATAAATACCGCTGTCACTATTATAAGCAGAGTGTATTTTATCTTGCTTCCTTCTGTCATGCCTCATATAAGTCATTCTAGAAATCACCTTTTGACTTTGTGCTGTAGTTTTATCAGTTCTCTAAATAGGACAGACTCACCAGCATCTCATGTACACAGTAACACATCCTGACAATCCCACTGAGACTTTTACTTTTCATTTTTTTCGTGCAGAGCCACATACAGTGCGGTGGATGTATTTGCCTTCTCAATGGTTTCTTTTATCTTTTGTATATTTCTTGCACTACTTTATCTCTACTGAACAATGTAAAATACAAAAAATACACTGTATTGTATTATATTTATATAGAATCAACTGGCTTTGTGTGGAAAAGTAGTTCTCCCTCTTTTTAACCAATGAACCAAATGGAATTAATCAGGCTCAGTTAAGCTGGCCCCACATACGCTTTACATATCTGTCAACTTCCCTGATCTCCTCATACACATACATTTTAGGCACGGCCAATCATTCTCAGTGCAAAGAGGAGGGATAAGCTGCTGCTCACAACTCTGGTGGCTAATCTTTTTGAACAAGAGGGTCATTATCTGTTGGGAGGGAGTCCAGAAAACTTTAGACTGTCACTAGACAGATCCAGGTCAGTGCTGTTGAATCTAACTATAACAGAACAGGGATGGGGAACCTTTGGCCCTCCAGCTGTTGCAAAACTACAATTCCCATCATGCCTGGGCAGCTTTAGCTTTAGCTTTGGCTGTCCAGGCATGATGGGAACTGTAGTTTTGAATCAGCTAAAGCAGGGATGGGGAACCTTCGGCCCTCCAGCTGTTGCAAAACTAAAATTTCCATCATGCCTGGACAGCCAAAGCGAAGATTTGGCTGTCCAGGCATGATGGTAATTGTACAATAGAACATAGAACGTAGAACATCTCTAACAATGTGAAGGACATAGAACATCTCTAACAATGTGAAGGAGGCTGGATGACATAAAAAAGCAGCACATTGTCCCATGGTCAGTGTGAAAGAAAGCCATATTTTACCAAAAAAAACAACAGTGAGAGTCATTAGACATTGGCTATGTTCACACAACTTTTTTCAGCTCCGTTTAAAATTACATCATTTTGAGTCTAAAATAACGGATGTCATTTAGCTGTCTGGCCTCCCATTACTGCAATGACGGGTGTTTGAACATTATTCTAGTTTGGGGTTACTAATTGCCCTTTGGATGCGGCTTAATTGAAAAGTCCATTGAATTTAATAGTAAAAACAGAGAAAGAACGTTGACAAAAGAAAAACTGTGTGTGAGCTACTAATAAAAAACCTCCGCTGTTTGCAAAAGACGTCTGAAAATAATGATCATGTTTATTATTTTGATGTCTGCCGGTATTCAATACACTGTGTGCATTGGACGTCCGTCTTCCCATTGACTTCAATGCATTTTTTTTTTTTAAATGAAAGATTTTAATATTTTTGATGTTGTGTGAACATAGCCTTAGGGTGTTTTTACACGGCATGATATGGGGCAGTGCAAGGCCGTAAGCCAGCACCAATCAACAATAAAGGTGCTAGAAAGCTCGAATAATCACATATTGTTTGATCGGCCATTTAAATGGCCGCATATCCCCTATTTACACAGGGAGATGTGTGGCTGATAGCAATAAATTTTACAGCCCGCACCAAAGATGTAAGTTCTGACGCACGTGTGTTTTCCCAATTCTCAGCTGATCGGTGAAACTTTTACATGGGCCGATTATCGGCTAAAGGAGCATTTCTAGCATCGCTCGTTGCCGATAATTGGCCAGTGTAGAAGCGCCTTGGAGGGGAGGGCTAAGCTGCAGCCAGGCTGCTCTGGTGGTAGTTTATCTTTCAAAGAACAAAGTGTTGGGCAGTAAAACTCCATCACGCCCGACCTCTAGACAAGACAGGCTAATTTGGTTCTTTGCTTCTATTTTCTTTGTATTATATATTCTACATGCCTGGTAGAGAAGAGAGGTATTACGTATATTTGAACACTAGAAATGTTGTCTTTATAAATGAAGGGCATTTTCTCTATCAGTTATTACTTTTGCTGTCAGTTTTCCAGTTGAAGAATTTTTATAAAAAGTCTTTAAATGTGTTTAATGGCACATACATAATAATACACGGTAGATCAGACAATAAGACTACTTCATAACATTACATCATTTTACTGTCACAGCATCAAGTCTCGCATGCTACAGTCATCTGTATTGTATTGCTTGGGTGTTTCGTGTTTTTCGCAGCATTTGCTGTGGGAGTAATAGTCATTTGGGAAACACAGCATGCTACATCATCCCTACAAGAAAACTGTCAGCTAGTTATTGATAATATAATTACTGACGCTTCAGATTATGTAAAATGATCTTCATTACATTTTATGCCAAGAAATCAGATGAAAGGAAAATCTACTAAATACTGTAGGGCTGTTCAACCCATCGATTGTTCTGTATATGACCCATGGACATTACAGCAACAATGTGAAAAGGAAAATCATGAAAAATAGGATTACTGAGTATGTATTTGTCAGCATCTGAATAAGACCGGTTTCACACTGCATTTTTCACTGTTTCCATTTATGTGTACGTAAAAAACAAACAAAATGGATCTCTCATTTTTTTTTTCTATTCTGCAAGTCAATGGGAAACATTCTGCAGTACAGCGTTTATTCATCTTTTTTTTTTTTTTTTACATATATGTTAAATTTAAAGAAAAACACAGTGTGGACCCAGCCTAGGATATATATATATATATATATATATATATATATATATATATATATATATATATATATATATTTTTAGCAGATAATTATGAAGGTCGGCCATCTTGCCTGTGGTGCTTTTACTAGCATTTAGAGTGATGCTTTAGAGTAAGCATCATAGACATAGGCACAATAGACTGGAGGGGACCCTAGTCACATGTATGGGAAAGTAATGGAGAGAAAAAAGCAGCCAGGTGGTGCAAATTCCAAAAGTTAAAACTAATAAAAATGTAATGTAATAAAGAATGCACAAAAGATATGATGAATTTTGGGAGCCTTGTTGGAACCAGAGTACGGTGTTTGGCCCATTTTTTCAGTTTTTTATCATGTATGGGGGAGTTTTCTTGGCATCCTTTGTGACCTGTGCAGAAGTGATTGTGCAAGGAAAGGCACCCCAACCACTTCAGGTAGTATGGAGCTCCACTTCCTAATGTGTGGCACTTCCGGGTTCTAGGACCTGATGTCAAAGACCTGAGCAGTGGCCAAGATGGGACACCGCTGCAGTTTAGAACATGTGAGAGCACTGAGCTTATGTGGTGGGCAAATAAAACAACAAGTGGCAATACTGTACAATAAAAATGTATCAGCTTGTTGTGTCTTGTAAATGTTCGGTGTAGTAGTAATTTTATTTTTAATTTTTGCCCCCACTTCTGAGTCTGGTTCATACCTCGCCAATTAAAGGACAAGTGTCATGAAAAACTTTTCCCCAGTAATTGAAGCACATTACAAAGTTTTATAACTCTGTAATGTGCTTCAATTACCTATCTGCTTCCCTTCCCTGTCTTATCCCCCCCTCCACCCCCCACCAGGAAGTGTCCTAACTCACACAGACCTAATTACTGTCGTCACCGTCACCAAGCTCTTCTCTCAGCTCCTTCTCCTGTTACACTAGCCTCCCCCCTCCCCTGCCTTGTCAGGTGACTCAGCTTGCTCAGCTCCCATTGGCTGAACAACTGCAAGCCATCACTTGTCACATGTCACTTGCATATCTTCGCTCCGGCTGACTCCGACACATAGGCAGCCTCCCCCCTCCCCTTATACTCTCTCCTGCTGCCGTGGACTCAGTGAGTGAATGAGTCATGTCACTAGAAAAGATAAGCAAGTGACAATCGGAGCTGAGCAAGCTGAGTCACCTGACAAGGAGGGGGAGGCTGGTGTAACAGGACCTAGACCAGCCCTCCTGCTGATGACTCAACCTCACAAGAAGGAGCTGCCTGGTGACGGTGACGACAGTCATTAGGTCTGTGTGAGTTAGGACACTTCCTGGTGGGGGGTGGAGGGGGGAAAAGACAGGGAGGGGAGGCAGATAGGTGATTGAAGTACATTACAGAGTTATATAACTTTGTAATTTGCTTCAATTACTGGGAAAAAGTTTTTCATGGCACTTGTCCTTTAATCAGTCATCTGATGTGAGAACTTGACCAAATACCATGTGATGAAAGGGTGTTTCTTTTGTTTTTTATTATATATATATATATATATATATATATATATATATATATATATATATGTCCATTACTTTTTTAGCTGTGATAAAGGCTGGTAACAGCCGAATCGCATCTAGCTTATACGTACTGTACCTGTTCACATGCCGTTTTTATGGAAATTTTTTCTACAATAAAGTCTTTTTAAGGACTTTTTGGCTGGAACATTTTTTCACTTTTGGATTTGCTGTTGCAGGCTGTTCCCCATAAAGTTCCTTCTGCATTTTTGTCCCAACACAACGACTATGGACAAGGTATAGAGTGTCTCTGAAGCTGCTATTATATTTCAGCATAATTATGGTGTATGCAGTATATTTCTCATTTTGCTTGATCCCCACCAGGGCCAGCTCCAGGTTTTTGCTGACAACAGAGCCTCAGTGGGCCCCTCATCCATAAATTATGCTCAATGACTTGAGACGCCACTAACATACACAAACACACATTATTGACACAGACACTGACACTGACTGGCTCTGACACTTACTGACACAGACTGACTCCGACTGGCTAACATACAGCACTTACAACTCAGTCTTCTCCCTCCTCCTCTCTGTCGGGCTGCTCTCCACACTGTAAGGTTGAGGACCTGTGATCAGGTCCTTACCCCTATTCTCTCTCTGTGCAGGTCCTGCTCCTTGTCTGTCTTCAGATGTTGAGCGCTCACCCTGCACTACAGTGAGCAGGCTAAATATCAGATCACCAGGCCCCTCTTCCTCTCGGGGCCACTAGAGGTGCTGTGGGCCCCGACACTGGTGCTGTTGCCGACCCTGATCCCCGCTAACAACACCTAGCTCCCCTGGGTTACCGCAGGCATAGAATTTCAAAGCTTATCATACACAGAAGGATCAGTTAGAATTCAGCTACTGTATATGATCCTTTTGAAAAGTAAAGCCACTGCTAGAGGTGTCTAAGCAGCTTTTGCCCCTTTCCCCATTAAGGAAAATATATACCAGAGAGTATGAGCTACTCTACCCTACTATACTAGTCACTAGGTATGAGCTATTATGCCAGTTACGGCTCATGAACATAAATTGAAATTTTTTTTAGAAATAAAAGACGCCCCTCTTTTTAATACCAAACAAACCCATGAACCCATGATTGTTCATGTATAGAACAGCTTACATGTATTCATTCTAAGAGTTTTAAAACTTTTCTTTTCTGCTTTCTGGGCCAGGTTTTATGGTGTTATACATATACACCAGCAATTCCTGCATTTTCCTATGAACTGTGCTACTAACCCTTGTTTACACTTTTGACCCCCATACATGTCATGATCCATTTATTAAGTGCTTTCTGTCATGTGCTTTCCATGAATTTCACAGATTCTTTCCTTATGACTGTAAATGTCTCGAAAGCCTTAATACATGCCCTGAAGGCACCGCAGCGCTTAGTTGACATTGCGGATCCTAGAAACACTTGAGTAGGAGACATCTCCAAGCTCCCGAAGAATACAATTACTTGGTGTGAGAATAGTTACCAGTACCCTGGAGACTGTGGACTTGTCTTAGTACTCTGATGCATTAAATATTCCTAAAGACTTTTTCATGACCGCAACTTATTTCATTTGTATTTCTCAGTCCTTTGTTTCTGCCTATTCAGTGTTTTCCCTATTCGACCCAGCTTATCATCCCAAAGTCAGCGGACACATTTCTTAATGACGTTGGTTGGGTACAATGTGCTCATTATTCAACAGCTGTCACATCATGATTCTGCTTTATGTGAAGGAGGTGACACCTGACTAGCAACCAGAGGCCTCCAACAAGAACATCTATTCAGACTCATCTGCTTCTTTCTTTCCCTCTTTGGACATTCTTCGGTCGGACATCAATGGATGTTAAAAGACAATATGAACCTCAGATGTTCCTACTTTTTATTTCCTTTCAGCAGTAGAATGCATATTACAGCCATTAATTAATTCACTTATGGTGAGATGAAAGCGGGACGGAGTTGGGTAAAAAATGACCCATTTCATGCTGTATACAATGCACGGCTCATGTTTCTCCTAACCTTGGCTGAATTTCATTACCGTAAGTATATCAGTATATTTAAAGTGACTCTGTTACCTGACAGTTCTGTCCTATATGAGGCCCCTAAACATGTCTGGTAAATTTATCCGGATTTATTATCAGGAGATTTGGATATCATTTTGGACTCATAGGCTTCTATTGGGCATAGGCACCCTTCAGTATTTTTCCTGAATTCCGGCATGGATGACCCCCATACAAGTAAGAGAATCCAGAATTTTCAACAACTTCAGATGCATATTCAGAAACTTTCCAGAATTCTGGATGCTCTGTTAGCCAGTCCGTGCCAGCAACAACACCCAAACAAGTACTGCCAGGTGCGGCGTCTGTCTCTTTAACTGTATGCACTCCTAATCAGGAGCCCATACAGTTAAATGCGCTGATGTGCCATTGGCTCTCTGCCCTTTCAATCACTTTTGTGGCCGGAGGCAGCATTATGCCTCTGGCCACAAAAAGCCACTCTCCCCTCCCAGCACTGCGGTGCACACACAGAGCAGGAAGGGGGAAGCCAGAGAAGAGCAGCGTTTCAGCCATGCAGCAGGTGAGTATGGCTATTTTTTTCTTCAGTTTTTAAATATTGATAGTTTCCTGAAGCCTCCTGAAGATTTTACGTGTGCAGCATAGCATGAGGACAGATCCACTCTACTATTAGCCAAAATGACAAAAAAAATATACTGCGTTACTTGGCTTCTAGGATGATCCAGGCATCCATGGGATACACATGGGAAATTCATCATTTAACATGCACTTTTTTCTTATGGGAATGAAAAATTCTGCATTGTTGTGCAGTGTATGATGGACTGCATTTTTCAAGTCACCTACTTGTTGTTACTGTTAATTATTAAATAATAATAATAATAATAATAAAGTCTTAAAGCCTTACTCCAGTTAGGACATGCTCCCAACATATGTCAGGAAGCAAAACTGGTAAGCGAGGCACAATTGAATCCAAAAATAGAGCGGATATGTTAAAATATAAAAAAGTGGAGCAAAGTATGCCAAAATAAAGACAAAATGGGGCGGGGGTATTTATCATTCCCACAGCACAGCAAGGCATTTATAGGCTCTGGTGATCAAGTATAAAGATGGCAGCCTCAGACAGGATTTTGGACTAATGCACATGTCCCTAGAATTCCGTGCATGGATGGTTTTCCACCTTTGGAGCTCTCAGCATCATGACTAATTATGGTGTTGGAAGCTCTCATACTTTTTGAAAGTTTGCGCTAGTGTACTGACACAGCCGCACGTGTTGTAATTTGCAAATCAAGCAAAGGTAAAGAATTGCTAGGTGCTGCACTTATTCTTTAGATTAATGGATCATACATAATTATTATACTAATTAGCTTTTGGTCTCACTACTTTCTATTAACCCAGTATGGGGCAAAATATTAAAAAGACTGTGGCCAAACTTCAGCAAATCCCTGTTGCTAAGAGTTGCAGCTACCATTCTACCATTTTAAAGGAAAGCACATTATTATCCTTGAGAAATAAGCTGTATACATTATACATAACACTAACTAAGCCATTGACTTGATCTGACGGCTTAAAAAGCGTTTTCATCTGCATCCCTAATTTCCTGAAGTGACAGGGCCTCTGAGTGGTTAGTGCATATCTGTCTGCATCAGTCTGACATTTCACACGGTTGTCCTCTGCATTGGAAAATGTAACAAGACATGTAGTGTCAGAACATGGCAGCTCAGAAAGGAAGCTATTAATGGAGGCAAGTCACATCACAGCGTCTATCTGCCGCCTAGTTCACAGCACAGAAAGGTGTTTCTGCAGGTACAAATTACAATGCTATTTTCTATTGCGAGGAAATAGAGGAATGGCATTATTTGTTATTGACTTAGATTGATTATATGACAGCAGGTCACATCATAACACATGGCTGACTAGTGTTACACCGATGCTCAAGTAGGTCAAGCAGGGAATAAAACAGTTTGAAAGGGTTCAGCATGACATGAGCTATCACCTAGTAGAAATGTAATTTCTGTAAACTATGAAGACATAGGGAGACAGTGCGGAACAAGGACCCACCAAAGACAGCGGGGGGGGGGGGGGGGGGGATAATTTACTGTATAAGTAGCAGTTCTTATAGCAGTTTCAAAGAGAAATTCGAAGAAGCAAAGGACCTTTGTGCAAAGATTATATGGTTCCCTTTTTCCTTTTATACAATCTAAGTAGGAAGCTGATTTTAAAGTGTTACACTCTTTTAAAGAAAACTTTTAATATGTCAAAAACTTTTAATCAGTGAGGGTCCATGTGCTGAAACCCCCCCCCCCCCCCCCCCAACTGATCACTGAAACAAGCAGGGAGAATTGTGCAGCTGAATGTTGTTCCTTCTTATTCCCTCCGTTCTGCAGAAGACGGGCTCATAGACGTCTTATAAAACTCATCTCCTGCAGCAAAGAGAGAGCAGGCAAAACAGCGCTCAGCTGGGTGCTTCTCCCCATTTGTTTTACCAAATGGTGGAGGTCTCAGTACATGAGCACACTGCTAAAAAAATTTTATATGCCTCTATGAATTTTTATTCCCCTCTAAGTAATTTCTTTTTAAATGACAGCAACACTTTACAGTACGGCCGAGCTCACACTATGTTTTTGCAGTCCGTTAAAGGATCCGCTTTTGTGTACGCTAGAAAAAAAATAAAAATAAAAAAGCATCAAGTTTATTTTTTTCTTATAATGTAAGTCAATGGAAAAACAGATCTCACCAGATGCACACTTATGCGTCAGTTTTTCCATGAAATAGATTTGTTAAATGGACTGCAAAAACAGAGTGTGAACCCAGCCTAACAATGGGGCCCTTTGCAGGTTATTTGCGCTTTTCTATGGCTAATACCAGAACTCAGTAAAAATCTATTCATATACTCCCCTTTATTATAGGAATTTGTGTCTATCTAAATTGATTATACTTATGGTAATAAAAGCTTAATATATAAAACTAGTACATAGGGATTAGCTATCAGAATGGTCATCTCCTGGGGTAGCTCTGCCCAGACTCCCACTGTAACAGGCAGGATCAGAGAAACCTTTGATCCTGGCCATTTAACCGTGATACGCCAATGAATTACATGTAATATACAGTGGGGAAAAAGAGTATTTAGTCAGTCACCAATAGTGCAAGTTCTCCCACTTAAAAAGATGAGAGGCGTCTGTAATTTACATCATAGGTAGACCTCAACTATGAGAGACAAAATGAGAAAACAAATCCCGAAAATCACATTGTCTGATTTTGTAAGAATTTATTTGCAAATTATGGTGGAAAATAAGTATTTGGTCATCTACAAACAATCAAGATTTCTGTCTCTCACAGACCTGTAACTTCTTCTTTAAGAGTCTCCTCTTTCCTCCACTCATTACCTGTAGTAATGGCACCTGTTTAAACTTGTTATCAGTATAAAAAGACACCTGTGCACACCCTCAAACTGTCAGACTCCAAACTCCACTATGGTGAAGACCAAAGAGCTGTCAGAGGACACCAGAAACAAAATTGTAGCCCTGCACCAGGCTGGGTAGACTGAATCTGCAATAGGCAACCAGCTTGGAGTGAAGAAATCAACTGTGGGAGCAAAAATTAGAAAATGGAAGACATACAAGAGCACTGATAATCTCCCTCGATCTGGGGCTCCACGCAAAATCTCACCCCGTGGGGTCAAAATGATCACAAGAACGGTGAGCAAAAATCCCAGAACCATGCGGGGGACCTAGTGAATGAACTGCAGAGAGCTGGCACCAATGTAACAAAGCCTACCATCAGTAACACACTACGCCGCCAGGGACTCAGATCCTGCAGTGCCAGACGTGTCCCACTGCTTAAGCCAGTACATGTCAGGGCCCGTCTGAAGTTTGCTAGAGAGCATTTGGATGATCCAGAAGAGTATTGGGAGAATGTCCTATGGTCTGATGAAACCAAAGTGGAACTGTTTGGTAGAAACACAACTCATCCATCAAACACCATACCTACTGTAAAGCATGGGGGTGAAAACATCATGCTTTGGGGCTGTTTCTCTGCAAAGGGGCCAGGACGACTGATCCAGGTACATGAAAGAATGAATGGGGCCATGTATTGTGAGATTTTGAGTGCAAACCTCCTTCCATCAGCAAGGGCATTGAAGATGAAACGTGGCTGGGTCTTTCAACATGACAATGATCCAAAGCACACCGCCAGGGCAACGAAGGAGGGGCTTTGTAAGAAGCATTTCAAGGTCCTGGAGTGGCCTAGCCAGTCTCCAGATCTCAACCCTATATAAAACCTTTGGAGGGAGTTGAAAGTCCATGTTGCCAAGCGACAGCCCCAAAACATCACTGCTCTAGAGGAGATCTGCAAGGAGGAATGGGCGAACATACCAACAACAGTGTGTGCCAACCTTGTGAAAACTTACAGAAAACATTTGACCTCTGTCATTGCCAACAAAGGATATATAACAAAGTATTGACATGAAATTTTGTTACTGACCAAATACTTATATTCCACCATAATTTGCAAATAAATTCTTACAAAATCAGACAATGTGATTTTCTGGATTTGTTTTCTTACTTTGTCTCCCATAGTTGAGTTCTACATATGGTGTCAATTACACCTCTCACCTTTTTAAGCGGTGGAACTTGCACTATTGGTGACTGACTAAATACTTTTTTTCCCCACTGTAAGTATTGGCCTATTAAGACAATTTTGTATAGTTGTTTATCATAATTAGGTACGACGCATATATGACACTAATGCTATTTATACCAAATGGAACACAGCATAAAAAATGGTACAACAATTGTCAACAAATTATTAAGCTCTTGCACAGCGATATTGATGGAAATAGTTAGATAAATAATGTATGTTGTTTTTTGCTTGTCTCCACTTATCCATTGAGCACATCTTATATGCTGCCTATGTTTTCCCTGCTGTTTAACACATCCGGGAGCATAGTTTCTGTAGTTTCTTCAGCTCTGTTCCACCTATGGCTCTGACCCTAATAACATATAATTCCACATAAGCACCATGAGATCACATTGTTCAGATATTTTTCGCACTTTATTGAACTGCACCATCAATGTTGGCCCATTAACTTAAATTATATTTTTATTCCACCTTAAACTGTTCCACTGATGACACTACCTAGTTGCCGCTTTGTGCCTTTTCAGAGGCTGAACATAATCTCCTACTCTTGTCAATGCTACAGATTGTGGATAATAACGTCTTGAGATTTAAAGATCTCAATTGCAGAAAAAATGATAGAATGAGACATTTATGTTTTTTTTTAATAACATCCTGAAAAAGAATCAAAAAACCTATCTTTCTTTAGAATGTCACATATGTGCTTTGTTGCTATGCATATTGTCCTGCCCGCTTCGCTGCCACATTCCCCATTCAGTCTATGTCAGCTGGTATGTGCCAACACCCTTTCTACATCCAGCCTCTTCTTCCTGGCCTTGATGGAGTTAGTGCATACACCCTCCTAGATTTAAAGGGCTAATGTGCTAATAATTCTTCTTCTTCCACCTATCCTGTTTCTCTTGCTTCTATCCAAAGCTTCTTTTCCTGTTCCATCTTGCCTGAGCATAGTTTGTTCCTTGTTTTCCTGAGCAAAGTGTTGTTCCTGCATCTGTTATTCTGTGTATCTGGACCTGTGGCCGTTTCTCAGATTACTCTTGCCTCTCTTCGCCATCCTGTACCATTTGCTGTTCTTGACCTGGACTGTCACCTAAATCAAAGTGACTTCCCCGATCCTGTATCAGATTCACCAAATTGCTGCCTCATCACAGGTACTGTGTTGATTCTCTGGTTTTCATCTAAGGTTGCAGACTATGCACATTATGCCATTTTCTCCAGTGCCTCACACTAGCACAGCTTGGTTCTTAGGACCAGTCGCTATCCACACTGGGGCCACGGCATTCTGGAGAGAGATAAAAGATGAAGACCTAGAGGGCACTTAGACTCCGCTTCCTGGCCCAAAGTCAAACTGGTTGGGCTGCACAGCAGGTCCACATATGCTGTCCACTCCACCTTGCTATCTGTGAACATTTCTCTCTTTTTTTTTTCCGCATGTACCAGAGTTCTGCAGCAAGATTCGCTGCAATTCCCAGCACTGTCAGTTTTAATACTCGCCGGGGAATTTTCATTCCACTGTGAGTATGTAAAGCGCATTCTGTCTTAACCCACTGCTGCCCGGTGAATACTTTGTCCATGCTCCGGCCTGCTTCTGTGGCTCCCAGCTCCCTGATGTCCCGCTCAGCCAATCAGTGCACTGTCCCACCACAGCCAATCAATTGATTGGCTGAGCGGGACGTCAGGGAACCGGGAGCCACAGAAGCAGGTTGGAGTGTGGACAGGTAAAGTATTCACGGGGGCCGTGACAGGTTAGGGAGATGGTGCTTTACATACTCTTAGCAGAATGAAAATTCCGCTGCGAGTATGTAACCCTATTCAATCGCAGCAGATCTCTCTGCAGAAATCAGCTGCAATTCTGGTACGTGTGAACTCATCCTTAAGCAGTATTGGACATGTGGCTTGTCCATTGGGTGCCACACAACACTCACCACTTGTGGCATGGTCCCAGATTAGTTTAGATTTCAGAACATTTTAGATTTTGCTTTAACGGCCATCCCCAGCCTCTGCAGCAACATAAATTCAGTCCCTAGACCCTGCAAATATATAGACACCAAGACCATTTAATAATTTGAGATCCCAGAATCACTGTCATACCAGATCCCTAATGGAAATGTTATAGCAGATTCCTAAAAAATTCAGCCAGGTCTAGAGTCAGGAGGTTTCGTTTGCTGGCCACAATGCACTTACAGGGTCCTGATGCTGACTAGTGTCAGATCACTCTGCAGAGGTCTGGGCATTTCTCTCCATCAGTGGCTGAGCCCCCTAAAAAAGTGAAGTCATTGAAGTGTGCTGCTTTTTCAGATGGGTTCTTTTGGGTGCTGCAACCATATTGGGAATAAGAAGATTAGCTGATGTTGGATTTGACATGATTTCTGTACTGAAGGACTGATATATGGTCAGGATTGATATGGCATCTGTCGGAGCTGATGTATTCTTCTTTATTCATATTCTGCATATAATCAGTGTTTAGTATCATACAGCAAATGAAACAATCCACACCAGTTTAGCAATGTCTTGTCTCTGCTTTGCACTGTGTCTACCATGGCAAGGACACCTGGGAGTAATACCTTGTAGATTCAGTCTATACAGTATGCCTTTCCGCCATGACATATGGCATGTAAGATCAGGATTATCTACTATCTTGTTAGGGTCCCAGGTCTTTCTTTAGGGGTCTAGGGTGTGAATTAATTTAAAGGGGTACTCTGGAGAGAACAAATGTTTTCAAATTAAATGGTATCAGTTATACAGATTTGTATAACTTCTTTTCTTTTCCATCTAATCAGTGCTGTATTTTCTTGTACAGACTACAGTGCGATAATTCTGCAGACTGCTTCTGTGGACCTAACATACTGTATAACAACTAAATGTATCTTGGTTCTATTTCTATTTTTCTTCTTGTGTTGAGTTTACATAGATAAGGATTGTCAAGTGTGTGAAATAAAACAAGACTTGATGCAGCGTATATTCTGTAATAGGAAAGATATTACATATAAGTCTCACAAACATCAGTACCAGGGATGGGGAACCTGTGCCCCTCCAGACATGGCAAAACTTGCCTCAACAGCCAAAGCTTTAGCCTTCTTGTCTATATGTACCTTATTACAGTTCCATATATCTTAGAGGTTGTGTGTTTGAGGCCAGAGAGGATTTAGAGACTTATATTGTATGTCAGTTCATTGATTTAGGAGGAAATGCTCTTTAAAGCATCTCTATCTGTAAATCAACCTTAATACCAGTTTATATATGAGAGCGTATGGGGAAAGCCAACGCAGGTGCATTTCACATACTGAACCGCTCTGAATAAGAACAGTTTCTACTGAAGATCTAATAAGTCTCATGATGAAAAAAAAAAAAGTAGAAGACGCTTGTGCGTCTTTGGTCTTTGGTTTCAGTCCTAATTTGCGTTCTGCTCTTCACAGAAGCTTTCCACAGATGGCCTAAGTATAATGTATACTCATCCCTCAACACACACATTATCAAAGTGAAATCTAAGATTTATCCCAAACCAGCAATGTAACCAGCGGGAGATGAAACATTCCTGCGCCATTTATCTGTGCATTACATGAAATTGCATGCTGCTTGACCACTTGGGTAGTAAAAGGCTTATTATACTGCGGACAGAAATGCTATTATACATCTGAATAGTGACACGATGATACATGGCTAGAAGATACTGATAGCAGGTTCGAACATATTACAAATTGTGAAATCATAGTGGGGGGTGAGGCCGCTTATGGGATAAATGGTTATCTGATCTCTTACCGTCTAAGCAATGTCCTATCCAATCAGAGGTTGTGCTGAGCCGGGATTCTCATAGTCACATTCATGACCGCAGCCATATATTTCAGAATTCCATTTCAGTTACTGTGTTGCAGTCTGAAAACCGAGTTAAGTAAAAGTCCACTTTTAATTTACATTGGTTGTGTAGTCAGTCTAATATCTTTATCATATTTCCTATATATAGATTGTCTCTTATTTCTAACTTTCTTTTAGCTTGTTTATACTCTGTTATGTTTCTCCTAAGCCAACCTGTAACTTGTCTGCTGTTGACAGATCTTGTTATTTTTATTTTGCTTTTATTTTATTCTAGTTATGGATTGTGTCAGTAGTCAGGACAGCTTGACTGATTAACACAGGAGTACCTGACGTTATTTCTATGAATTTACATGAATGATGTTATGTACTTGATGTTATTCAATACATGAACATCCAAATAATCTGAGTAATGCATGAATCTCCTCACCGGGGATCAATGTGTTTTCAGCAGGCTCGCAGCTGTTAGTGAACTGAAGACTGAGTGGTGCATATAAAGACACCAGCATGAACAGAAAGTACTGAACACACACACAAAGAGTAGAGATTCCATTAAAAGCACCTTATTGATTGTTTCCATTGCATCTGCTAACTACATGGCCATGTAAATCAAATCTGGAGCTTTACCTAAAGTACATCCACTGCAAATGATCACAGACGCTAAAATATAAACTGAAAAGGGTCATTAAGTTCTTGTGTAAGTAAGCATTAAATTGCCCTTATGTATGTACTACTACATTACCAGCTTAGGCCATGTTTACATTCTGAATAAACATTGGCCGCTGTTTGATCAGGCTGGTGTTTGACGCGTCAAACAAAGGCCGATGTCACAGGTGCTCACCCGTCCAATACTGCAGTATCAGCCAAATGAACATCACTTTATTTTAATTGGAATGCGGGCACATCCAGGTGTGCTTGCACTCCAATTAGCAATAGAGAACAATGTAAAGTACGACAAGGAGCCGTACTTTACATTTTGAGTACAGGCTATCTTGTGTGGCTGCTATTCACTTAATAGTGACTGCACAAAATAGACCTGTCCATTATTTTGTGCGGCGCAGAGAACCACGGCCTAGTATATACAGCAGTGGCGTCGCTAGGCATAATCATTTGGGGCCCAAGCCCCAAATTATTTCAGCCTACCCCCGGAAGTCTTTTTGATCCCGCCAGTGCCGAAGTAACAGCACCTGGGGCCTGTGATAGATCACAAACAGAGGCCCCAGGCTGCTGTTATTTCAGCGCTGGCGGGCCGCGGGAGCGTGATCAGCCGGCACCACTTAGTGCCGTCGTACGTCCGGATGCTGTTGTGACGTCATCACCGTGCTTTTCCTTGGACGGTCGCTTGCTCCGGCCTGACCTCTCTTCTGCGTTCCAGGGACTTTACAAGTCCACAAGTAGCTTTAGCGGCGCTAATCTTCTACACCGCCGCGCTCCTCCACCTAAAGCTGCTGCATGTGGGGGAGTATTGTAACCCCCAAGGGTGTTACTGTGTGTGTTTGGGGAAGGGGGATGGTGCTGGGATAATGTGTGTGATATCAGGTGGGGGAGTGTGTGGGGAATAGTATTGGCGGGTGGGTGGCTTGGCAGTGTGTGGGGATGGTGACCAGGTAGTACTCTGCGTGTGTGTATGGGTCAGGTGGGGGTAGTGTGTGTAGGGGGAGGGGGGTCAGATGGGTGTAGTGTATGTGTAGGGGGGGTCAGATGGGGGTATTGTGTGTGTGTGTAAGGGGGGTCAGATGGGGTATTGTGTGTGTAGGAGGGGTCAGATGGGGGTAGTGTGTGTGTAGGGGGGGGGTCAGATGGGGGTAGTGTGTGTGTAGGGGGGGTGAGATGGGGTAGTATGTGTGTGTAAAGGGGGTCAGATGGGGGAAGTGTGTGTAGGAGGGGGTCAGATGGGGGTAGTGTGTATGTAGGGGGGGTCAGATGGGGTAGTGTGTGTGTAGGGGGGTCAGATGGGGGTAGTGTGTGTGTAGGGGGATCAGATGGGGTAGTGTGTGTGTAGGAGGGGTCAGATGGGGTAGTGTGTGTAAGGGGGGTCAGATGGGGTAGTGTGTATGTAGGGGGGGTCAGATGGGGGTAGTGTGTGTAGGGGGGGTCAGATTGGGGTAGTGTGTGTGTGTTGGGGGGTCAGATGGAGGTAGTGTGTGTGTGTGTGCTGAGCAGGGGGGGCTATTCTATATGGGGATGCTGGACAACAGGGGGGGCTATTCATTATGGGGATGCTGCACAACATGGGGGGCTATTCTAAATAGGGGTGCTGCATAGCAGGGAAGGCAATTCTATATGGGGATGCTGCACAGCAGAGGGTATTCTGTATGGTAATGCTGCACAACAGGTGGTATTCTACATGGTAATGCTGCACAGCAGGAGGGAAATTCTATATGGTGATGTTGCACAGCAGGGGGGATATTCCATATAGGGATGCTGCACAGCAGAGGGAGGCATATACTGTATGGGGTCTGATGCATGGGGGGGCATATACTTTATAGTGTGTTTTGCACAGGGGACCATATACTACATGAGGACTGCTGCATGGGGACCTATACTATTTGGAGGCACAGTTGAGGCCTATAATTTATGCAGACACAGAGGGAACAGGGGGCTACAACTATGTGGGGGTAGAGAGAAGGCCTATACCATGTGAGCACAGATAGGGCACAGAGGAGACTTAATTACTGTGTGTGCTGGTTCAAGGAGCCTAAAATGTTTTTCCTGGCAGATTCTGGAGAGAAGGGTTATGGCTTGGGCTGAATGGAAAAGAGAGAAAAGTGAGTGACTCTGATCAGAGAAGGCATCAACTGTTAGTCACAACTTCAAATACTAGCCTATGTGACCATCTGTTTAAAAAAAAAAAGTTATATATTTACACAAACACACACACACACACACACAAACACACACACATATATATATATATATATATATATATATATATATATATATATATATAGTGTGTGTGTAACGTCACTGCAGAAGTCAACTCAGGGGGCCCATGCAGGACCCTAGCAACGCCCCTGATATACAGAGTGTAGACGCTATGGCTATGTTTCCGTACAGTGTAATGTAATTGTACACTGTCGTTAAACAACGGCCATTGTTGCAACCTGCCACAATGGTCGTTGTTTAATGTAAAAATACGTAGGGTGAACGTGGCCTTATAGTGATTGTAAATATCTACTTGTTGGCTGTTAACTGGTCACCACTAGAGATGAGCGAACCTGGAGCATGCTCGAGTCGATCCGAACCCGAACTTTCGGCATTTGATTAGCGGTGGCTGCTGAAGTTGGATAAAGCCCTAAGGCTATGTGGAAAACATGGATATAGTCATTGGCTGTATCCATGTTTTCCAGACAACCTTACAGCTTTATCCAAGTTCAGCAGCCCCCGCTAATCAAATACCGAACGTTTGGGTTCGGATCGACTCGAACCCGGTTCGCTCAACTCTAGTCACCACACATCTTTTCATTGAAAAAGTAAGAGTCCCTAATATGGTAAGAGACTGTTATTAGGTATAACCTGTGAATATATCTTAGGTGCTTTAAAGAGCAACTATCATTTCAAACAACTTTGCAGAAATCAATAGTACAAGCAATTATTATAAGAAATTATAAGAAACTCTGTAATAGGTTTTATTAGGTAAAAGAGCTTTCTTCTGTACTCACAAGGCTGCTCCCCCACCTTCACACGCACTTTTTACCTGTTGCAGAGAAGAAAAGTGAAGAAAGGTTTGCTGTGTCTATTATAGCCTATGGAGATAGGAGGAGCCGAGGGGAATAACTGAGCAGGGAGAAGAGAGAACCAGCCCATGCAGATTGCAGTACAGGAGCAAACACAACACATCATCCTGCAATCTTACCTGACCAAGTTCCTAGACCAGCACTGACCAGTCTGACTTGTAAATCCAGCATTTTCTGTGGCCAGGCAGTCTCCAAACTGCAGGCTTGGTTCTCTCTTCTCCCTGCTCACTCATCCCCCTCGGCCCCTTCCCCCTTCATGGGTTATAATGGACCCAGCAAACCTTACACTTTGCTTCTCCCTAATGTAGACAGCTTTTTCTTGATAATAAACAGATAAGAATGAGGGGGGGGCTCCTTTGCCTAATAAAACCTATTACAGAGTTTCTTAAAATGGTTTGTACTTTTGATTTCTGCATAGTTAATTTATGCAGTTAAACTTTAAGGGGCATTCCCATCTAAATAAGATATACCCTATCCACAGGTCGGTAGGGTCCAACTCCTGACGAAGTCTTGGTGTGGGGCAGTATGTGTAGAGTTTTTTCCACCCATAGGAACCCATGCAATTATACTACCCCAGTACCAAATACATTACTGGTATTCCTTATAGTTTAGATTGGGGCACATAGGGGGTTTCAGATTATTCACTCGGGGAGGCGTGCTCAGTTCCTGGACGCAGGGCTGAGCTCTTGTATTTCTTTCTGTTTTTAACTGTATGTTTTTGCAGTACTGTGTGTCTATTCGACCTTGTCTGGAGATTTTCACTTGTTTTTAAACAATAGTTATTTTTCTGTACTACTAGCGTTGTGTGAAAGTGCATTCCTGTAGCACACAGCTTTTGTGCAATTTGGTTTTAAAGTGGCCAGACAATTTCAATAGCTGACAGCTAAAAAAAAAGATATTCACCCATCGGTTATATCTCCTGTCCTCCCCTTACACAGGAACATACAGCACAGCCAAGCATTCTTGTGTTTTCTATGAGAAGGCTTATCTTTTAGAGAACAGTGATTTTTCATCATGCCCAACCCCTGTCTCCTCTGGCATCATCTGTCGGTTGGACAAGCAGTGGGTACTGCCAACATAAGGTATATGCAGATCAATGATAAAGGTAGTCCACAGCTCCATGCAGCAACTTTATTTCATATGTTTAAGAACTGAACATACAGGAATAAACACGCCAACGTGTTTCGGGACGCAACCCCTTAGTCATGGCAGAGTACAGTATATGCACTTGATACACCTGAGGACGAAGCCAGTTCAGCTTTAAAACATAAAGTGCTTTATGTGTTTTAAAATAAATTTTATTAGTTTTATGCTACCCTGTGCTACTGCGTGTGACCTGTGCTTCTTGGAGTGGAGGATTTCGTTCTGTGGGTTCACGGCAAGGCTGCAGCCCATAGCATATTCCCTCTATGCTATATTGAGAGTTGTGTCTCACAATTGCACAACAATATTAGGTGAGGGAATTGGCTGAGATTTTCTCTTGTTTTTGCTGATTTACCTGAGATTCTGCACCAAGGAGTGCTGTCTATTTTTACTTCTCTATGAGGACCTTAAAGCGAATGTATCCAATGGTACATTCACTTTAAGGTTTTTGGGCACCTTATCATCTTTTCTTGTCAAACCTTTAAGTAGTCTGTAGTCTACAAATGTGTTAAAGAGTGTGAATACATAAACTGGTAAATGGATTACCAGTCAGCAATAGAAACACTAGTAACACTGGAAATTGGTTAGCAATGGCCACCATTATCTCAGGGCTATAATGTTTGCCAAAACAAAAACAACTCAAGGGAACAAAGGGTATTCTGGCAATGTCTTAATAAATATCATTTCAGCATAATGTTAGTTATAACGCCGCTAAGTCAGTAAATAGCACGGCTGTGTATGTACTTGTCACTGTTCTATGGCAATACATTAACAGCTCTTTCCCTGAGATCGTATCTGAGTTAACAGTTCTGTCAAGAGACACTTTAAAATACCAATTTCAGTGGTTTTGACATAAATAGCTTTTACTCCTACACAATAAGGGCAATGCATCTCATTTGGAGGTCACCTGTCAGTCACCAGGGAAGAGCTCTGTGCGTGTTCTGCCTTTAAAGTGACAATAAAGCATCCCTTATACAGAAACATCTCATCTCCGATGGCTACCTGCAACCCACTTATTTCTGTCCTCTGAAATTACCATAACTTGTGCATGGGGATGTATCCTCAAGCACATATGTTACTGCTAATTGCCACCCAAATAGACTGACTATCAAACTTTGTACAAATTCAATTTTAATCCTCAGTATTTGTACACATGACACATGCACCCGTTATCTGTAACTTTACAACCACCTGCCATTGTGAAGGGCAACTTCTTGCCGCCAAAACAGCTTTGATATTTGGAGGCATGGACTCCAAGCAACCACAAAGGGCTCCTGTGGTATCTGACACCAAGACTAGAGATGAGCAAATTTACAGCTGCTTCTGTCACTCTTTGCCTGCTCAGGTGTAGGCTAAAGGCTAAAGAGGCCATTCAGAGATGGTGAATCACGCAGAGGATTGGGGGATCCAGCCAAGCCTCCTGTGACATCACGCCCTGCCCCCTGTCTGCATCATCAGCCTGTGCTCAGCAAACACACACAATGTGATACAGAGACATGGAATCTCTGTCTCTTAGGGTGGGAGAGCAGAGGGAGCAGGAGACAATGTAGATTGGCACAGAGTCCATTTTTCATCACTTCCTGGATGTCAATCAACTACCATGGTGACAGATCCGCACAGATACGGTAATACATTATATAGACACATCTATATAACTTTTAATGTAGTTTTAATAGAAAAAAGTTTTCCTTATCTGGAGATCCCCTTTAAGAATAAGTTCACGCCTGTCTGGATCAGAAAGTCTTCCTTAAGGTCCACAATAGTTGGGTCATTTTGGGGTTAATGGAAATACAAAAACACAGAAAAATGCAACAGCTTACCGCAGTGGCAAGATACAGACCCACTACAGACATGAAAATAGTTAAAAGCAGCCCCCCCAACTGCAAAAAAAAATTCCCTTTAAAAATAATGAGGCTGTCTTGTTGTGGCAGCTCCAGCAATATTTTTCCCCCATGTATGCTACATTATTTATATACGTTGAAGATTTCATAGGTTTTCTCATAATACAGGACTTATGCCATGCTTATCTCATAGGAGACAGTTATTATTTATTCACATTTCACTGGTATATTGAATGGTCTCCATTACTGCATTTGCTTAATAAATACTTTCTGATTATATTAAAGGAAAGAATTAACACAGAGGTAGAGAATCAGTACATTAAGATTATTACATCTCTCAGCAAGATATAAAGAGATCTTTAATAATCTTGGGGATAAAAGGACAGATCATTTAGAACATTTTAATTAAGTTCCGCTTATTCTGTATATTAATTAATAATACTTTATCTGCTTTAATCTCAACACAAGAAGAATTTTTAAGGTTTGGAGGTTTAATTTTAAGTCAGTTTTCTCGCTATGAGATGTCTGCCCATTCTCTTTTCATTTCATCACTGTAATTTTTGGCAATGGCATTACTGTTTTTACTTGCCCCAGCCAAATTTTTGCAACATACACATAACTACATAAATGCTTGTTCTTTGCTGGATGAGTTGTTATAAGAAACAACTCCCCCTTACACACACACACACACATTTGGCATTTCACTTTTCCCTGTCTGGGAAATGGAAGTAGGAGTTGTCACCTATGATTTACACTAAGGCTCCCCCCTTGCTCTTTAAAGGGAATCTGTCAGCACCCGGACTGGACCCCAAGTGCTGACAGTGTAGTATAGGTGTATGTCCTCTTTTATGCATGGTCCCTGTCTTCAAAGCTTCCATGCAGTAGATTTTTAACACTTTTTATAAACGGACTCTAACTAAGTGTGGAGTATTGGCTTGGCGTTTCTGCCGCATCTCAGCACGCCTCACCACTACTTCCTCCTCCCCATTTTCCTGAATATTTACCCATTGGCCGGCCTCCTGTTTCCCGTTGTTGTCATGTTGTGGCCGCGCGCACAGACTTCAGGTTCGCACCGACGACTCCCTTGGCAACGTGCTTCTGGTAATGCCATTCGCACATGCAGTGGAAGTGCATTGAGCATTCCAACTGAGTGCATTGGTCTAAGGCCCTCAGCATGCATGCAATGCTTTTCTGCCCTGTGGCACCACGAGGAGCATGCTGCCGAGAGACTTGTTGACCCAGGCGCGAACTGGCAGGTTGGCAGCCACAAAATGACAACAATGGGAAGAGGAGGCAGGCCAATGGGTAAATGTGCAGGAAAACAGGGAGGAGGAAGTAATGGTGAGGCGTGCCAAGGTGCGGCACAGACGTCAAGCCACTACATCTGTTGTACATTTGGTTGGAGTTTGTTAATTAAGAATGTAAAAAAATCTACTGCATGGAGGCTTTGAAGTTTATCGACAGTCCCCCTGTTACCAGCTAAGACTGGGTTTACACTGTACTAACAGAGTCTGTGGTGGATATACATCAACATCTTGCAGCAGATCCATTCACTGTAATGGCCTGAACATAGTCAACTAGTGACCATGGTAGGACTATATATATATATATATATATATATATATATATATATATAGAGGTATATATTAATTTAGGAGGGTTCAGAAGCCCAGTAGATAAGTCTGTTGAGTCCCCACTAAATAAACATGGTCAAAACATATACCCAGTGAATGGGTCAGCTGCAGCTAGCTGTGGTATATGATGTCACCCCTTTTCTAAAAGACGGCCGACATATAATTACTACAGACCCCATTAATGCAGTGTGAACCCAGCCTTATAACTCAAGGCGATAGGTTGCACATACAGAGTGTCACTTGGTTGGGAAAATATTGTTCCAATGGCGTTTTTGCATAAAACTTTTGAGAAGTAATTTGCAATCATAAGAAGTCATCATATTGGTCTTGGCAAAATAGAGAAGAAACAGAAAGATGTCACGTTAATTGATGTAACTGCACTGCACTTACTCCCATACTATAGTAACTGTATGGGGGTAATGATATATAGTGGTTACAGTGAATAGTCGTTTTTGTTCAGTAATAGTATAGTCTTATAATTCAATCTTTAGGCAGAGGTAGTATGGGGTCATGGTGTGGCAGTATTATTTGGTCCTTGTATAGTGTTGTTATCGGTAATATTGGCCCCAGTATTCTGATAGTAATGTGTGCTAATGGCGTGGCAGTATTATTTGGCCTTTGGTCTCAGTACAGTAGGTTTTTGTTAACAGTACAATGGTAATATGCATGTTGATATTTGTTACTTATATAGTGGTATTGTTTGGTAACTAAATGACTATTATATGGAGGTACTGTATATAGTCCTCTTTTCTGGTACTGTTTTATGCTGCAGATATTTTGCACACAAACCTTAACTTATGATTTCCAATGGAGATGCCA
This sequence comes from Dendropsophus ebraccatus, assembly GCF_027789765.1. Taxonomy (NCBI): domain Eukaryota; kingdom Metazoa; phylum Chordata; class Amphibia; order Anura; family Hylidae; genus Dendropsophus; species Dendropsophus ebraccatus. The sequence continues at coordinate 97,676,208 of NC_091459.1, forward strand.
TTTTAACGTTTGTCTCAGGCAACAGAGAAGCTAGAATCAGCCTTGTTGGTATGTTATTGGCAGATATCAGCTATATAAGATAGCTTCTACTTTGGGTGTATGGGGGGAAGCTCAACTCCAGTGCCAGCTGTGTCCTCTCTTCCTGACAGTTTGACATACATGGATGTCATGCATCGGGATAGGGTTAGGAAATAGTGTTACTATTATTTTCTGCTGGAGTCTGTAACCATGTATACCTCACATTAAATTAGGGACGTACGGGGATCCAAAGTAAAAAGTAAGTCCATGGCTCCTTAAAAAATCACCAAAAAATTAGTACATCTTAAAAAAAAGTAGAAAACTTAGGGGACATTCGGGGATACAGTAGAGCCCCCATACACCTTTATGGAAGCTCTGTTACTGCTTTGTAAAACTCTAAAAGCTTGGAGATTATCTATAGATGGGCATATACATTTAGGTTCACGAAAAGTGGACCCTTAAAATAAAAACCTATACCTATTTGTATCTATTTATAATGTATATGTTTTGTTTGGCCTTCAGTTGCGCATACATGACAAAAAATGGTGAGGAAGGGACCTGACACAATAAATTATTGAATGAACATTTACAATCTGATGAATCTCCTAATTTTTTTTCTCAGCCGAGCTCTTCTGTAAGAGGCGAGAATAAGAGTAAAGAGTTCCTGATATTGATCAGCCGCCTCGACAGGCAAACTCCTGATAAGTCGAGGCTTTTACTGATGGGTTTCTAATTAAGAGCTATGATTCCCTGGAATGTTAGCGGGCTGCATTAGGATTTGTTATTATGCACATAGATTGTCCGTGTCATTCTGCCTGATTTTACAAACTCTTATCTTTGGTGTGACAGCAGACACTGTCTACACGACTATTCTTTAATCCTTTCAGTACAGACAGACTTTCCTTGCTTTGCTTCTTTTGACAGATGGCTTCTGTTCATCTGTGGTTCCTCCTGGGAATGTAAACCGACTGGGATGCTTTCTCACATGCATTCACAAATGCACTTGGCTGGAATGTGAGCTTCATGACTAAATAATGCAATAGTCTTCTATTTTGTGGATGTAATGTACGACAATCTATGATTTACCATTTCTATCAGCCAGGAGGGAGGACATATCAGTCTGTGGGCTCTCCAGACCTTAGCTTGAAAACGGCACCATGAATAAGTAGAATAAATATGAATGATGAAAAGTACATAAAGTAAGTTGGCTACATAGGAGACTTTTCTCGAAAAGGATCCTGTTGGGTCCTGTTGTGTCTACTCACATATGCCAACAGGAGGGTGACAAAGGAAATGGATCATATTTATATAATTGTTTACTATAGTGATTCCAAAAATATGTTGCTATTCCTATTATGGACACTTTTGTACAAGTAAACTCAGAAAGTTAAAGAACCAAGGTTAATGGTACAGGAGCATGCAGAAGCAATGTGATCTGTCTATTTAGTGATCGACTAGATGGTTTTGTTGCTGGGGTTTTGATCTCTATGAGTACAAGAGCACTCTGTATAACCAGGCCTCCACTTTTGTGATGGTTTAAGAGGAACCCTTTATCTGAGTCATCAATGACAAAAGTAGTGGGAGATTCAGCTACCTTAGGGACTAGTCTTACCACCTAGTTCCTTTTGAAGGAGACGGAGAGACAGTTATCATAATAAGTACACTACTAGTATTTCCAGGCAGAATGATGGGACCTCCCAGAACATTTTTGGGTGTCCTGGGACCAAGACAATCACCCGTGTTATATTTTGAGTACAGAAGCTAGAAAAGTCATATTACTGCTTTTTTGCTATGTTGTAGAATAATACTAAGCTTCTGAAATCATGACTTTCTAATGGTTATACCAAGAAATAAAAGTTATCCTCCTATCTGAGGGGGAGATAACTAACTGATTGGTAGGGAGTCTAACTGCGAGGATCCCCACTAACCATGAAAATGAAAGTCACTGGTCCATTCACTCTCTCTATAGCTGAAGCTTAAGTGAATCCATATCCACCAAAGGTACTGTCTTAAATTGCGCACATGCATCATAGCAATCAGTGCTTCACAGGAGAAATACCACCAGGGGCCATTGCAGAGGACCAGGAGGGCCCCACCTCATTGACACCTCCCCTCCGCGTTTTTTACCCCAAAGAATTTACTTTAACTATTTTTTGAAGACCCATAAACAGTGAATAAAGGGGTGGCCGAGCATGCATGATACTGCTCCATTCCCTTGGTAGAAATTCATTTCACATCCATTCTTGTTCTCATCCACATCTGTCGGACGTTCATTCCAAACATCTGCTACCCTACCAGTAAAATAATATTTTTTTCACTATAGGGCATAACTTTAAATCTTTGTCTAACTCCTTTTAAGTTTATAGCAAGTTTTATTATATAGGTCACAACAGGACGCCACAGATAAAAGCATGTTATTTGTAGTAGTATTTCCCCATTAGCCTGTTTATATTTCTATAAACCTTGGCAACTTATATCCGCATAGCATCTACTGGCTGATGTTACATGTTATGTAAGTAATGTGTGTCTTGTGCTTTACACTACAGAGGATTATTAAGCTTTACTAATAAAGCGACTAAGATTCTCTGCATTACAGTGCTTATGTGTGCTTTTTAACAGCTGGAAGACCAGTTAAATAACTTTACTGAAGATGTTCTAGAATTATACTGCCTGATTTCCTAGTTTGTATTTTACTTTTTTTTTTTCTTTGTTTTCCTTATTGTGGGTTTCTACAGGGATAATAAATGTTAGATAACAAGCACTGTTGTGAGCTATTACAGGACCCATAAGGATAGCCACCACCATATTCATATGGCACATAAGCCTGTGTTATTACACATCCCTCCACTATCTCTTGTGTGGGCTGCCTGTGAATATATCAGGGTTAGAGATGAGCGAACCTTGAGCATGCTTGGGTTCATCCAAACCTGAACGTTCGATATTTGATTAGCGGTGGCTGCTAAAGTTGGATAAAGCTCTAAGGTTGTCTGGAAAACATGGATACAGCCAATGACTATATCCATGTTTTCCACATACCCTAAGGGCTTTATCCAACTTCAGCAGCCACCGCTAATCAAATGCCGAATGCTCGTGTTCGGACGAACTCGAGCATGCTTTAGGTTCGCTCATCTCTAATCAGGGTATGTCCACACAGCTTAGGTTTAATTTGGGTGTGAAAAATGCTCCACTATGCTTTAATTGTCTGGGCGAAGTGGTGACCCGCCTCGGCCAATGATTGACAGGTGAGTGGGCAGGAGGAAATGCAGAACATCAGGGACTAGGTACCATTAGAATGGCAGTGGTGAAGATCTTGATCTGGACAGGTGAGTGTGCTTTATTTTTGTAGCATCTGGACTTTTATTTAAAGCGAATGTACCATGAGGTACATTCGCTTTAAGTATTACCCATGTATAGAATGGCGCTGGCACAGGGAAGCCGGTGCCGTGTTTCTTTTTTAGAAATGCGGCCCGTTTCCAGTGCTTCCCCACGCCAGCGCCGTTCTATACATGGGTAAAACTTAAAGCGAATGTACCTGTACATTCAATTTAATAAAAAGACCATATAAACCACTTTAACTGGTTCGTCCCTGATACTTTTCATACTTTTTTCTCAGGTACTATTGCATTACCTATAAGTCTTCTTTTGCCACCATCGCAGTGTCCCCAAGGAGAAACATTACCCTTCAGACCCACATAAGAAACCTTATTCTGCACTAAACCCTGGGGTTAGGGTGATCATCCTTAGGCTATGTTCACACATCGTATGAGATCGTCTGGCAGGTGGCGGTCAGCATGTTCCTGAAGCCCATACTGCTGTATCAGCTGCACGAACATAATTATTTACAATTGAATTGCAGGCACCGCTGGGTGTGCCTGCAAATCAATTAACTATTCACTGCAATGTACGGCTTCTGGCTATTGTGTCAGGTCGCTGTTTGGCCAACAGCATCCGGAAATGATTGGCATTTTCATGACTTTACCGCCCATTTTATAGAACGATGTCTACACACAGCGGGCAGCATTGCATTGAATTCAATGCAATGCCACCCCTGCAGAGAAGTTTTTTTTGTTTTTTTTTTAAGAACTGACGCTGATTGAAATTAGATGCTAATTTCAATCAGCGTCAGTTCTTAAAAAAAAAACAAAAAAAACGTGAACATAGCCTTAGTCGTATTTCAAGGCTCGTAAAGGGGTTAAGTATTGACATACAGGGAAACTACCTACAATAGAAAGCCAGTTCTTTTCCTTCTAGAGAAGGAATAATAATCAATGATACGTCGATAGCCACAATCTAGTGAGCGCTCCTGGAATTACATCTGAACACATATTAGCACTAATAACATGTCAATAGCAGCAAAATAATATGTTACAAGCTGAGATAAGCCAGTGTGAAGGTCCCTGTCTCTTTTCTAAATTGACCTCCAGTTTTCTTCTATCTGTTTGACATTGAAGGGTAAAATACGGCTCCAATAGGGGATTTGGGGATTTGGATATTTGATTAAATCTTTTGATAGCATTGAGATGTGCTTCACATATGTCTTGTAACTGAAAATCACTTTGTCCCTAACAAATACAAGAATGTTATTGCGTTAATTTTTTATATATTTTTAGGCATTGATAAGTCCATAAAAAGGTTACTATCCAATTTTCATATAATATCTTGTATGTGTTGTTTGCTAGTTTTTCTTGTGATGAAGTTACTTTTGAATTGGCAAGAAAGAGGTAGTGAAACAGCACATAGCATATGACTATGTCTGAGGATTAGGTATGCATGTGGAGACACAACAGACTGTACATAACCTATTGGTCGCGGCTATAGGACTTGGCTCTGATATTTCCGCCCTCTACACAAAGGACCAGCAGATGGAAAATATGATGTTTACAAAGTAACTCATGTGACACTGCAGTACGGTACATAAAGTCAGTGCTGTGATCTCACTGGAAATAATATGAGGCTTACTGGCACATCACAAAATCGTTCCATGTGATTTCGTTGTCCTTAAAGGCTCTTTGCATGATTCTGACCATTCAGATTTATTGTTGTAATGCTTGTAATTGTTGCAAAGCAAATTTGTTACAGGTCTGGTGTATAAACACCTCACCGTTTTATGTCCATAGATTCCATACAGACTTACATGTCTCAACTGTTACAGACTACAAACAAAACCTGAATGTAGACTGACCGAGGCTATGTTCAAACTGCAAAGCGTCTGCTTTTTCTTTTTACAATAACGTCTGGAATAACAATGCATTAACGTCTGGAACTCAATGAAATGACGGTCGTCCGATGCACATTGTGTATTAAATAACGGACGTTGTTTGCAAGGTCAAATTAATGTTCATGACGATTATTCACGGATGTTTTTTGTAGTTGTTCACACACATTTTTTGGTCACCGTCCTTTCACCATCTGTACTATTAAATAAACCACACTCTAAAGGGCTGGCCCGCCTCCAGTGCTCCACCCCCGGCTGGTGCCCTTGAATAGAACAGCGCCGTACACTGGAAATGGGCTGCAGTTCAAATGAAGTAATGCGAAACCGTTCTATTCATGGACAAAACTTACCTGACGGTACATTCACTTTAAGGGGGATATCAAATGCTCTGGTTCGGACAAACTCGAGCATGCTTTAGGTTCGCTCATCTCTAATCAGGGTATGTCCACATCAGGAGAGCAGAAAAACTCCTACCTCATCTGTTTTCTGGCACTCCACTTCCTCCATCTGCGCGTCCATGCTCAAGTGACACTGAACGTGGACTTCTGGCAAGACCAATTCAAATTTGACGTCTTAAGAAAACCAGACGCCCCTTTGGTTTCATACAGACAAGTGTGTGTATTTTGGCCCGTAATGCAGGGTTCAGAACCTTATTGTGGCTGGTTATCTCTGAGCGAGGTTCTTTAGTAAAGAACTCCTAGTGGTTTCTTCCCAAACCATTTGTCTATTTTATATCCCAATTTTTCTCTGACTCCGACACTAAAATCTTTTTTCATGGAGCCGCTTTCTATTTTCTATCGCTAGCAAAATGTTTTTTTTATACAATCCAGTGATATTCCTTTTCCTTCCATGTTTCATATTCGTCAGCATGTATTTTACCCATTCATCAGGGATTGACATTTGCCAGGCCTTTCCTGGTCGGAGTGCCATTTATAAACATATTGGTAATGTTTGCTGTAAACACAGACCCTGAACTACAGATCAATACATAAGCTGACTACAGATATGCCAGAGCATCATACATTATAAAATCCTAGGATGAAATTTAAAATTAATTCAACTTATTGATTTTCTCTTGCTCATCTGACTCTTTGAAGTGTGCGGTACAGGAGACCTTGATGTTAGAAAGTGCTGAATATTTATATTTGCAGATTAATTTGGACTTTAACTTTCCAGTTCCCAGCAAACATTGCATCATATCACCCCGTAGCACTGTACTTATTTTATACTCCACTTTTCATTTGTCTCTTCCTAATTTGCTTCCTGCTGTATACAGAGATATTAAAGAGGACCTGTCTGGCGTTTCATGCTGCCCAAACTACAGGCAGCATGAAACAGAGATAGGTTCCTTATTACAATGTACTAAGATCTAGCTAGAACATCATAGTTTTAATACCGTGTGGGCGTGGAGCTGAGCCCCAGCCATCTTCCCACTTTGCTGGGCATGGTTGATAGGTTTCTTTCTATTTGAGTATAAGGAGAGATCTGTCAGTCAGTTGCAGCAGGGCAGGGAGAAGCCAACTGGGACTGGTGACTCAGGGCCCTGTTTGCAGCTGGTCCTGAAAGCATGAAGTCTTTGAAATAGAGTAAATTACTGTAGTTTTAGAGTAAATTAGTGTTTTGTAATAAAGGAGTACAGTAGTGCCTTGGATTACGAGCATAATTCGTTCCGGGACCGTGCTTGTAATTTAAATCAGCTCTTAAACCAAAGCAGATTTTCCCATGAGAAATCACTGATATGCAGACAATTGGTTCCACACCCCAAAAATAATGACTTATTATTCTGAATAACATGTAAAACAGATGAAACAAACATTCATAAACAGCAAAATATGTGATATTATAAGTTACTGTACAGTAATGGAGAGGATGGGAAACACAAGGGCTGACAGAGACTGCAGGGAGCATGGAGGAATGGGCACAGTATAGCAGCACTCTCTGTCCGGGGAGAGAGGGGTTACAGCTATGGAGAGATTACCTCCACAGTCCTGTCCTCTGATGTAAGCCCCAGCCTGAAGTGTATCTGCTATGATTTGGAAGGTGAGGGAGACTTCCTGGGTCAGAGTACAGTGCTGTAGACCCCGCTATGCAAGCCATGCCCCTCCCCCTCTCCTCCTCCCACCCAGTACAACATGGGTCTCCAAACTGCGGCCCTCCAGCTGTTACGAAACTACAACTCCCATTATGCCTGGACAGCTAATGCTTTGGATTTGGCTGTCCAGGCATGATGGGAAATGTAGTTTTGCAACAGCTGTAGGGCCGCAGTTTGGAAACCCATGCAGTACAGGGAGCTCTTAAACCAAAGCAATGCTCTTAAAACAAGTCACAATTTTGAAAAACTGTGAGCTTTTAAACCAAAATGCTCTTAAACCAGGTTACTCTTAAACCAAGGTACCACTCTATTGTCTCTGTTTCATATTTCGAGCAGCATAACACTCCTGAAAGGTATCATTTACTGTGGTGCTTTAGTTTTGATATACAGTAGATAATTTTTTTTGTGTGTGTAAGGAAATAATCAATATTTCTGTATATTTTATATATGTTCACTGTTTTCAAACTTCAGTTTGCTTACAGACAGGCAGGCGGGAACGCTTAATGATAATAAACGGTCTATGTAAAAAGGCTAGGAGTCAGCAAAGAAACGAGAAATCTCTTGTTCATGAGCTAATTGTATCTTTTGTTCAGTAATTACGCTAGATTCACATACAGTAAAATAAAAGCTTAACACAACCATCATTTTTAGTGACAATAAAACAATGTTTGAATGGGGGGGATGGCATATTTTGGAAAAGCAGGTAGTAAATAATGAGCATGTTCATTATTTGGACAATTGTAGTCAATAACGGTTGTTATTCTATATGGCGTGTGCCCTGCCAGCCAATTTTTCCATTCACCTCCGTATTTTACCATTTTTTTGCAGTATGTGAGTATAGCCATACAATCATCTGTAGCTGACCTGTCAACCTGTTCTCCAACTCTGTTGAAGGGACAAGAGCCTCCATCATCTAATCTTGACAGTGAATGTTTTTTTTTATTTGGGCACTAGTAAATGGCATTTTTTTAAAGACACTATATATTGCATAGGAACAATATGGCAATATTATTTGTGCAGTTTATTGTATCTTTTGATCACTATGGGGGAGATTTATTAAACTGGTGTAAAGTGAAACTGGCTCAGTTGCCCCTGGCAACCAATCAGATTCCACCTTTTATTCCTCACAGACTCTTTGGAAAATGAAAGGTGGAATCTGATTGGTTGCTAGGGGCAACTGGGCCAGTTTCACTTTACACCATGTTTGATAAATCTCCCCTTATATGTTCTTATTATGTGTACCTTGTATTTTATTGGACTAATGCTGTGATTATGTACCTGATGCGTGTTTGATACCCCCACATCTTGTATTATTTCGAGGCCTTCCCTGAGCCCTGGTAATGTCGCTTTTAGTTCACTGTATGAAAACACTGACAGATCAATTTTTAATACCTTAGCTAAGCAATACTGCATGCAAACAATGTTCCAGTAAATAAATGTCTTTTTTATTCAGTGTTATTTATGTCTCTTCACCATAATTGTGACCTGTGGCAGTTCTTATGCATAAATGGAACAAAATAAGACGTTCCCTTCATTCAGTGAAGATGTTACACTGGGATACAGCGTGCGCCTGTGATGTCACTCCATGTTAAGCTATCATCAGTAAATGAAACAAGCTGTTCATGGCAGTACTAAAAGGCCGTTCCAGGAAAGGTCTTGTGACTATGCTTCAGGCTCCAACATTTATGCTAACCACAAAAATCCCCATTAGTAATAATTAATCTGGAAAATTAAAGATGACAACTTAGTTTTTTCCTATTAGTTAACATCAAAACAAAATCTTGCTGGTAAATATCGAGTGCTGCAGCAAGCGGAGTCATATTTATCACTTCCCTTTTTATCTTAATGGATTGTAGAGGATTTGGTTTTATAGTATTTGCAATGTAATTCTTCAATAACATAAAAGTAATTGTCACATGTATCATGATCTTTTTTTTTTTACATAGACCTGTAAAGATCTTAACATTGTTCTGCTTAGTTTGCCTACTTAATATTTAGTCATTTTAAGCGAGATAGTCACTTATCTTCTAAGCAATGACTGACCATTACACACAATGATATTTGTCCATGAAAAAGCATGTATTCTGCAATGACAAATGATGGACCTCATTATAGGTCAGCTGGGTCTGTTAGACACCATTACTGTACATTGGTTTTAATTATAGACAGAAGCCACAATGCAGATGTGAACAGACCAGTCACACAAAGAGCCCAAAGACAGGACTAGCACTATTAAGCCATGTTCACACAACGTATGTTTTGTATAAAACCTGGACGCTGTTGCAACTTGCAACAACGGCCGTGATTTTTTACAAAACACACTTTCTATTGGAATGAATGGAATCCTATTCTAGGCGCACGCTCCGTTGTGTGCAGTGGTCGATTGGTGCGCCCGCATCCGAATTCACCAGAAGTGAAGATCATCTGGCCAGTACTGATGATCTTCAGTAACATCGGCCGTTCTGTGACACGGCCGGGTCACAGAATAGCCTGTGTTATATGTAGTGTGAACCCGGCTCTACACACCTTGACTGCAGGTCCCACACAGTCACATCTGTAGACCCACAGTTAGAGATGAGAGAAGCGGAAGTTTTTAACTTCGTATGAAGCTAAATAATCAGCATTTGAAAATGCCTGGAAAACATGGATACAGCCTGTATCCATGTTTTTCTTGCAATCCAATCTTGCAATCCAATCATGAAGCGTCCAACTGTGGGATTCAAATGCTGATCGTTTAGCTTCATAGGAAGCTAAACAAATCCGCTTCTCTCATCTCTACCCGCATGGGTAGTAGGAAGGGCAGAATGCATGATCTTTATCTGCTCAAATAAAATAAATTTCTCACAAATTAGAATCCAAGTTTCTTTATTCTTATATAAGCATGGTCAATATTTGTACCAGTTCTCTGCAATGTGTCACTCAAAATACTCAGACTCAGTCCTAAAACCATACAAACACATCTTTTTAGGCAGGCTTTTAACATTCCCTAAATGACCTTCCCTATCCCTTCTGGCCTTTCATTTAGCAGTATCCCCCTATGCTTTATGCACTTTATGCATTCTAGATGAGGAGGACAGCTAAATCCTGTTCTTTGAGTGGGTGATGTGAATAGAACCTAACACTGATTTTTGAAGGTTCTTATGAGCCCTAATGCTGCCCACTACTGGATATGTTGAAGGGCATCTTCAGCCACTTATTACCTTTGCCTTCTTGCCAACATCAGCACTACATGTGTGTATATGTGATAGATAATGATATCCATTTGGTTCAATGTGGCCAGAAAAGATTGTCAATATAAAAATGTCACTTTTTTCTAAAGTAACGTTTTATCACATTTTCAGAGTTAGTTTTTATTACAGAACATAACCTCCCCATCCCCCCTTGCCCTTCTCAAACCCCGACATATTGGTACATGTTCAAAGACATCAAAGCCATGCACATCAAAATACAGTACGAGGAGCTTTTTTGTAATAGCAATTAGCAGTCATTGACTTGTTCATACATGTGCCATATATTCCAGGTATAGTATGTTATGCTTTTTTATTTCATTCAATTTATTGCCCAAAGAGGGATATATGTGGAGCAAGAAACAGAGCATATCCTAGTGGCAGGTAGATATGATATGACCTTTACATATACAGTTCTCAGAGATGTATCAATAATGTATCCTACAATCAAAAGCATGTACAAGATCGCCATATAGGTATGTCTGAACGTGGAGCCAACCCCAGTGTATCCATCCATAGCTTATAGGTCCTCACATTTAGAGATGGGGCTCCATTTACTACAGATGCTTTTTTTGAGTGATGAACCAGAAATACATTCTGAAGGTGAAGTCTCATGTAACCAGTGCCGGGCAATGAGTTTCATAGCTATATATAACATGCGGCCTACTGTCAATTCTGTACATTCATTCATTTCAATAAAATATACCTCAGCACACAGAATGGATTTGTCGGAAAGGTTAACTCATATGTTAAGTTAATGAGATTCAATACCGCTTTCCAGTGCTAGAATAATTTCTGACATCTCTACATCATATGTATGAGGTCTTCTCTAACTTTAATATATATCTGTGACATAAAGGTGAATCATCAGGCACCAATACTGAATAGAAACAGAGGAGTCCTATAGGTTATGTGTGCCAAATATAGCTGTATACCTTGGCCTTCAGGTTACGGATTGCTCACTCTATTGCACTTCCTTAGTCACCCCAAGATCTCCTTTCCATTGACAGGCTATTTAGAAACGAACATATCTAATAAATGTATAGTCTAAAAATTATTTGAGAAATGTATTTCAAGAGTCACTTTTGAAATGTCATCAGGCATATAAAAAGTTATTGACCGCAGCGGGTCTCACTACTGACACCCACTGTGATCAGGAGAAAAAGTCGATGAAAGGAAGTAGCTACAGCACAATCCATTACCCGACTGGCCACCAATTTCGTCATTGGAGCCTTATAGATTTACATTGTCGGAATTAGCCGATCAGGAAATACAGCCGGTTAGAGGATGGCATGGTCGCCACACTTTCTCCGAGTAAAACCAGCTGTGATCAGTAACTTTTTATATGCCTGATGACATGTCAAAAAATATTTTTTAAGGCAGTGACTCTTTAAAGAAAACTATATTACAGATCATTGAAAGGCTAAAAAATATTACATTATCTTGTGTTTTGTTGATGCTGTTTGAATATATATTTTTGTTTGTATCACAATATGTGATTGCATCAGGAAAATAGCATGGAGCTCACTAAATACATGCTGCTCTACATAACTGGTTGTGACTTCTCTAAATTATGTATAATCTTGTCTTCATGTAAGCTTGTGACAAGGGACACCAGAAAACCATAAATCTGATCCATTATTCCATACATATATAATTACTTGAGGCCTTGTATATGAACGCGTGCAATGTTATCTTCCAGCGGCATCTGCAAAACAGCTTCAAATTGGTTGGTGGAGGCTTCACTTCCAGCTGTTGCCTTCTATCGCTCATCTCTCTAGACAGCGCATTTGAGATGTTTACTCGAGCTGATGAAAAATACATCTAAGCATAAAATACTCATGAATACTTATACATGCATTAGCAATCTTTTCTAATATACAGAATACTTGTATCTCCCTTTTTTCACCACAATCATAGATCCAGAGGTTGGCTACTCTTGACCCACGATAAATGCAATACTCACAGGGTCCTAAGTCAATAGGACTAATGGACAATAAAGTAAAAGGTTTCACATCAGACCATTTGCTCAACTGTCTCTGGTGTAGACTGATTACCAATACCAGTAAATCTAAGAAGATTCTAGGAATGAATACAGTGGTGGCTCACGTGCCGACCCATGGCTGTGTTTATTACAAAGAAGCCAGGGGCCTGATACGGAGATCATCAGGAGTATGGATTCAGACCACCCGCAATCTCATACTTGTCCCTTATCCTGTTGTTAATTTTGCCTGAACAACCTCTTTAAGTCTATAGAGCCCATCTTCTGCAGTAAGATGGAGATACAAGCTATGGAGTACAGCACTCAGCTATGCACTTCTCCAAGCTAGTTCTAGAAACTGCTTGTGGTCTGAACACCCAGACCCTGACTTATCTCTCTGTGTCAAAAGTTTTGGAAAATGTAAGAGACACACTAAAAGGGAACAAATAGCATGTTAGAATGTTTCCATCAGGCAGGAGATGGTGAGAAATAAGGTAGTTTTATTACCTTCATCTACGGCAACATTTTTCTGAAATCTTCCTAGTACTACAGCCCACCTGTCCGCTCCCTTTCTGTGAATATTCAGGCAGTGCAGTGACGTCACTCCGGCTACTTATCACTGCAGAGGGCAGGCTGTAATCCTGCCTCTAGTTCACTCGATAATGCAATATTCCAATTTATAAAAAAGGAAGGTTTCCGAAAAGCACTGCATTACAAATATAGGTTCTTCTAACCTGCTGTCAGTTTCCCTTCAAAGCACAACTCCATGTAAAGTTACATAGCTGATTATGTTAAAAAAAAGACACAGGTCAAGAGAATCCTATTATTCTAAAGTGTTGATGCAGAAGAAAACAAAAAGTTGCCAAGTGACTTACTATTGTGGGGGGGGGGGGGGGGATTCCTTAAAGAAGTTGTCCAGGCAAAATTAACTTGTCCCTTATTCCCTGTCAGTCCTTTGTATGCCCCGTTGATCTCCATATCAGGCCCCCAGCTTCTTACCAGGGCTGTGGAGTCGGAGTGAGAGTCGTGGAGTCGGAACTGGTTTTGGCTGGAGTCTGAGTTGGAGTCGGAAAAAATGTACCGACTCCGACTCCAGCTTTTAAAAAAAAATCTTAGAACAATTTAAAATTGAGTTTTGATATGAATTTTATAAGTTTTGCTCATCAATATATATTATGAGCAATATTCTAATAGGACTTTGGCCCTATTACATAAGGGTGGTTGGGGAAAAGTTGTCGGTCAATATTTGGCAGTTTGTGAGCTGGAAGAGTCCATTGTGTGGGGGGGGAAATCTGTGCTGTTCTCTTCCTGGATGCTGGACGATTGTATATGAGCAGCAGTGTAATATGAAGATATCCTGTGTAATATAGGGGAGGAGAAGAAGACATAAGTAGTGTAGCAGTAACCTCTGTCCTCAATGTGGTGTTTTTCTTTAGTGTTCTATGGCTGCAGCAGGCTGTGTGTGTGTGTGTGTGTGCTATGGCTGCAGCAGGCTGTGTGTGTATTCTATGGCTGCAGCAGGCTGTGTTTGTGCTATGGCATGTCCCCACACCCACAGTGACCCCTCTATATCACTATGTGTGACCCCTCTATATCACTATGTGTTACCCCCTCTATATTACTATGTGTTACCCCCTCTATATTACTATGGCTGACATCTATATTACAGCTATCTGGCAGTGTTAGCAGTGTTTCTGTTTGTATGGTGAATATTTTGTTAGAAACATAGAAGATTGTCAGCAAGAAAAGACCACCTGCTCCATCTAGTCTAGTTGTGAGTAGTTCAGGACATAGAGGCTGGAGACTGGCTGCATCCACTGCACACACAGGAGAATCTGCTTTATATCTTTCCTTATTCCCTCAGAAGTCGCCTCAGGATCATGTAGGACATTAGGGAGAAGCTGCTGAGCCAGTGTGATAAATAACTCCCCTGGTAGATGACTGGACACTTATGAAGAAGCAGGAGTCAGAGTCGGGAGTCGGAGTTGGTCCTGATAAAATTCAGGAGTCTGAGTCGGAGTTGGAGTCGGAGCTGCGGCTTACCGACTCCACAGCCCTGCTTCTTACTATATACAGCACCCTAACTATGTACTGGCCATACCCAAGTGTATACAGTACAATTGATGTAAATATCTGTAGAGATTGACTAGCACATGCCACTGTAGGAGATGTAATCTGGAGCTATTTCAGCCTTTGATGTAGATTTGCTATGCCTCATGCTGTGTTTACAGTCTCATTAGGTATATCATTAACACTTCTAGGTGTATGAAATGTTCCTTCCCGCTTATAGCTGCTATAATTACAACAAATTTATGTTTTTACAAATTTTATAAATGCCAGAAAATCAGATTGATGGTGCTGCTAATTAGTAGAAGATGAGGCTTAACCCTGATACATCTGTATATTTATCTCCTATGTAATTTACTGTGCAAAAATGTAGTCATGGCTTTAAAGCAGGCCATATACTTATGATAAACCCTGAAGATTTCAGAAGGATTGAGGAATGATCCAGTGTATACAGAGACCTCTCGACTGGGGAAGAGGTAGTGATCGGAGGTGTATCAATGCTTTACTTAATGACCTTCTTCTGAAAAGTTATTGACCAGAGAAATATTTTACATCTTTATGTGGCCAGGCTGGTTGGTTCCTAGTCCTGCTGTTTACCACTGCCTGGTGACAGACACAAAGTAGTAGGCAGTGTGCCATCCACTGGCCTCAGCCAGTGATTAACTAAATGGCAACTCCCTTGTGTCAAGATGGGGATCAGGCAAGGCTCAGTAGTGGGACCAGACACCATCAGAATGGCTGCAACAGGGGATCACAAAACTATTGTTTGCTCAACCTAAGCACTATTTGAAGTAGAAATGTATGTATGGACAACCCCCCCATGGACAATGTATGGACCTTCATGTATTGTGTAAACGATTTAACTACAGAATCAAGTTATTTGGTAAGAAATACTAAGACCTGCTAAGTTTATATACTGTCCAGCTTTAAAGACCACCAATAGGAAGGTTGGATATTGACTGTTCACACTAGCAGGTTTTTAGGGTGTGTACACCGGGGGGAGTATGTACGGAAAATACATGCACCTGTAGGTTGCTGTGGCACTTCTTGTTTATTTGTCTGTACTTCAGCCACATGCAGCATGCAACCCACAGAGTGAACAGAGACATAAGAGTGCAGGTGACTTTAGTTTTTTTTTGCTGTATGTGGGGGTGTGGCTACCTCCTGTTTGCTTGCACTCCACCCAGGTCCCAAGGGTGCTATAAAAAGAGATTAGTTGGATCCTATCTGCCTATCTGCCAGTGTGTAGGCTTGTAGTCTATAGGTTGCTGTTGCACTTCTTGTTTTTTTGTCTGTACCTCAGCCACATGCAGCGTGCACAGTGTGAACAGAGACATAGTGCTGCCGACTTTTGCTTTTTTCTATTAACTGTTCATAGCCCTCTTTTATTTTTAGTTAATGGTACTTTATGAGATGTAATTTAGACCAGCAACCATAGCGAAGTTAGGTCACAGTTATAAAGAAAATAAGGTCTTTACATGTACTGTACATCTCTACACCCTATGACCACTGTTCAATTAAAAAGATTGTGGTAAAAATTTGGTAAGTGTCATGGAATCTTTATTTCTGAGGAGCAATGTACAAAAGGCAAACAGGTGATAATCAATAGATGACGTTTTTAAGTTTGTTGGAGGGCTCAAGTGTGATGAACCAGAGTACTTAGTGATTAATTTGTGACTATATTGGCTAAAACATTACTTAAAGTCACTGAATGACAGTAAATTTCCCTTTAATTCTCTATATCTTGTTTCTTTCCAGTCCAAATTACATTCAGGGTACGTTCACACAATGGTTTTTGTTTTCCAGCTGTAATTTTGGATGGTTGTCATTTTGAGGCAAAAATACAGCCATATTTTCATCTCAAAATTACCAAAAATATAGCTAAAAACAAAACATTGTCAACATACCGTGAATGTTTAATGTGTTGTGGAATGTAGCATGTCCGACTTATTATACATCCATGAGAATACATATTTCCAATATGCCTGAAGTTCTCTTTTTGCCATTTATAGTCTTATACTTAAGGTATATGAATATGCTAACTTCAAATTTGATTTATATTTTATTAAAACTTTAGTTGCCACCTAAAGAGAATATAAAATATTCTTATATTATCTGCTCTATTATTAATAGGTACCATGTAAGTTGTTACTATGAGAAATAAAAGATGTTATTTCTACTACATACGCTGAATCATCTGTAAAGGACTAGAGTTTAATGAGGTCTCTTATGGAACTATCTATATATTCATTTTTAACTAGAGGAGAATGACATTTTGTTTTTGCAATTTAATTGGTTTATAGTTGAATACGCTGTGAATAGAACTAAGACGAGTGCACTTCTAGTGTGGCTTTACTTATGTAGAAAATATAGGGTGTTTTTTTTTTCCTTCTGAATATTCTACCAAGCACTATTGTAGAAAAATATAGTCCATGCCTAAAGTTACAGAGTCCATAAATAACTGATTGCAGTGACACAGCTGCACATGGGGCCTGTTAACCAAAAGGACTCGCATCTTTTAAGTCTGCTCCACGACAAAAGCCCATTGATCATCCATCATCACATGACTCTGGCTCTTTCCTGGTGTTCTGTCTGGATCGTTCACGTTCTCTGAGTTGACTGCCAGCATGTTGAGGGCTTGCTTGTGCTTCTGTATAGCTTTTATTAAGTACCCACTGCCAGTTTACTGGCAAGGGGACTTGTTCGATAGTAATGCCAAGCTTAATAAACTTACATTGCTGAAAGGTTATATTAATATTTACTATACATGCACTGCATTAATGTAAGTAAACTACAGGGATTCTCATCTCTTCAACACTCCTTGTAATTTTTTTTAGTTATAAGTCTATTGCAGAGCAAGTCATACTCTGTGGGTGGCGGGAGAGAAGGGCTTCAGGCCAGAGCTGATATGAGATCATTCTTACTCAGCCATCCAGGAATCTTGTCGGACATAGCTTTCTTTTATGTTTTTGGGCTACTCCACATTTTGATCTTTAGGATGGAACCGTTTTTTTTCCACCTCTACATTCCAACCTAATAGGCAAATATATCTGGAAGAAACAGGGTCCTTTGACAGGCTCCTGGCTGTCAGGAAGAGCCATCAATGCCCTAGTAAATATTTACTATGTATATTCATTGTTGTTATGGCCACGTCCATGTTTTCCATTACACATAAGTGGCATGTGAGAATTGGTTGCCCTATGAATTAGAAGGATGGAAACTATACACACAAGGAGCAGCGAGGCAGAGAATGAAGTACTCAGTTACACACTTCTCATGGCTTTATCTGGTGGCCATTGGGGGGTCTAAACACCTAGACTTTGACCTTACCTTTTGATACATCTGTGTAACATCACTCTGAATGCAAAAGTCCAATAGAACCAAAATTATAGTCTTTGATTGCCCAGGATAGAAGGCGGAAGCACATTAGAAAGCCAACAATCCCAAATGGAGGCCAAGTTACATCAAAGTATCAAAAATTCAGCAGCATCTATAGAGAGTGATGTTTTGACTTAGCAGGGTCTTTGTGGTAGTCTATGGTAGTCTGTTCTTGCTGTTAGCATTGATGGGGCTTACCATTCATTTACCATATAGAAACATTAGAAATTAAATTTATCAAGCAAGCATCAAGTGAAAATAGGACAAACAAGTAGCAAAATATTATGCAAGCAAAGTGATTGTGCAATATTTTGTGACTTTTTGCTGGGCGTGCAGTGCTCTCCAGGTGGGCAAATGGGGGGTATGCCTGGTGTAGATTTCAGACAGAGTACGGGCAGCTCACATGCACTTTTTATTATACATTGACTAATTAGCAGTTGACTTATTGTTTCATATACAAACTCAATCAGGTAAAAAAGACCATAGAGAGGGGCTTGGCCACCACTTTGCTGCATGAATATTTGCATGAATTCTCTGTCCAATGGAGCGACATTGTTTGGGAATTAGGGACTACGAAAAACAAAACACTAGACCCTTCTTTCCTAGATGGCAAATCCTGACACCAACATCAGGGGACTATTTTAATCTTTGCTTTGGGATCCCCTCTCTTCAATGACTGTCCTTTCTAAACCCATACATGTCACATAAATTATTTCTGACATACTGCCCAGCTAGATGCTGTAGCTTTTAATTTTAAGTTATTATGCCATAAGAGTTGGAAGATCTCCAGCTCCATAACTCAGTATATCATTGGTGATCTTACATTATAAATTATGAAGTTGCCTACATAGCAATTCTGAAAGACATATTGCGCCTACCAGCTCTAGGGATGTAAATAAAATACTGACTTTGGTAATCTCCATTGCAGATATTTGAGAGGTTTGTATGAACGTTCGCCATCATATGATGAAAAATAATAATAATAATAATAATATAAACTATATATTTTAAAGCTTCAGATAGTGTTATAGTTACTTTTATTTATAGTTGTTTTATCTACAGTTTTCTATAAAGACTTACACTGACGATGCAGCTTCTACATAACCTAAAGTCTAATAGTCGGGATGGTTTCCCAGTAGCGTTTCACAGTAGTCAATTGAAAATACTTACAGATTATCAGAGACAATAGCTGAGAGGGGGCTGCTGGCACATATACCCTGGGTGTTGGGAACCAGAAGGCCCTGGTGTAATGAGTTGTCAGAAGGATCATGTACATTTTCCCTGATCATAAAGAATATGGGTGCCACCATTGAATTACGAGGGAATTCAATGGAATTGAATGTGTCATCAGAAAATGACATATTGTTTACAGTGTACCTGTCATTAAAAAATTGACATGTCACAGGGACATGTCAAAAGTTTTGATGGGTCAGGGTCTGAGTGTTCAGACCATGAACATTCAGGAGAACAGGCTAACAGCATAATGTAAGACTATGGAGCCATCTCGCTCACAGAGACACTATTTCTCCGCTGATTCTCCTGATCAGTCGCTGTCTGAACCCCAACCAATAAAACTTTTGACATGTCTCTGAAATCTCAAAAGTTTTTTCAAATGGAAGATACCCTCTAAATCAAGTTTTTATGTTAAACATATTTAAAAATTTCTATTTTACTGTTTATATTATAACCCTGTAAGTTTTAATTTTGTCCAATAGGTTTAAAATTGAGCTGAGATTTCCTGTTCTGTCTTTGATGATAAGTAGGGGGCTGCTGAAAGGTGACGTACAGAAATACAGTCAGAGGTGACAGCCTATGCCTGTGAAATGAGGCCACAGAGCATGCTCACAAATAGAAAGAATGGGTTCTGGACATGCTCAGTGTATCTGTGTCTATGAGGTTTGCTGTAAAGCATGCCACTAGATGCTATTAAAAATAGCTTAAGCAAAATGGCAGCCCCCCCCCCCCCAACAATGTACTAAAAATAAAATAAAAAATCTGAAAATAAAAGATTAGAAACAAAGACCATGCGGCTCTAATCTGTAACAAATCTAGGAGTTATGTTCCCTTTACAGCTCTTCTCTATATACTGCATAGAAGGAAAGTAAAGGAGAATGAATGGATTATTATTATAGTGCTGATCTAGTTCTGTTACTTTTATAAAACAGCACATCTCCATCAGCCACTTGTCCTAGTTTCTCATTTATAACCCAATACAAAATACATAGACAACTGCACAGACATAACAACTGAATGAGATTTCTATCAAGCAAGAACAGAGAATATTTACCGATAGTTGTCAAAATATACAAACAAAAGGAACAAACATGAAAAGAAAAATGCTTTAGCAATAGTCAGTGTCGGTGCTACAGTGATATACCTCATACAAGTCATTATAATTTGTAACGTCAAGTATCATAACAAGTCTGTAGTTTGTTGTCAAAAGATATATATATAAAAAACAGCATTACAAAGCACGGTAGTTATTATAGATGCAGCCAGCAGTGCAGTAATGGAAACATTATTTGAGGTAGAAAAACGGAGCTAAAGAAGATATTTTGGCTTCTATCCAGAGAATAAAATTCATTGACTATCTGGAGTAAGAACGATTTGAGTGTGCCTAATAGATAGTATCGCTCATTTCTTTGAAGATATTTCTGACTCCTGAGTAAAGAAAAAAGTTCTGATCTCTCATCTTTACATGTCCTCGAGCTGCACTACCTTCTGAAGTTAAAGCAAGGGGGAGGGAGAAGCAATAGCGGCATATCCAGTGGAGGGATTTAACACATGAAACACTTTTAATTCAGACAAATGTGGCAGTAATACACAGGAGTCAATAATATGGAAAATGTTGAAAAATGCAATTGCACACTATTTTCTAATCCAATTGCATGTCAGCTAAAGTAATCCAATATAATTCTCCCTGTACGTGTACATAAATACCATTACGATGTGGATATATGCTCTGCACCAGTAAATGCAGTATTATCTCCTCCTAACTAATGCGACTGTCATGGAATCTCTGCATTATTGAGCTCTGTCCTTGGAAGAAGCTAAAGGAGACATTAGTGACAAGAACTGGTTAACCATTCTTTGTAGCGCTTAAAAAATAAGTTAATCTAAACAACCAATATTTCTGATATTCTAAGAAGAACCATAGGTCTCAGCTATAATGGCATCATATTATATTAAAGGGGGTTAGACAAAGTTCCCTATAGCGCCAGTGATGCCGAGGAGAAAGGTACTGTATATCTCTTACCTTTCTCCTCGGTGTCAGTCCCTTTGCTGTTAGTCGGAGTAAACTCCGCTCCGGAGCACTGTTAGGAGCACTGCCACGTCATCCAGCCCGCTCCTTCTTATGATAATCAATGGAGGGTGTGGGCGGTATGGTGTGGCAGTGCTCCTAAGGGTGCTGCGGAGCAAAGTTTACCCCGACTAACAGCACCAAGGAGCCAAGGAAGAAGGTAACAAACTTAACTTCCTCCTCAGCTATACTGTATACTGTTTACTGTATACTGGTTTAATAAATTGTAACTTGGTAAACGAGAAAAATTTCCTAATACAAGCCCCCCACCCTGTGTCCCCATCCTGATGCTGTACTGGATAGGTAACCCTCTCATTTTAACCCACCCTGTGCTAATCACTTAAGGAGGACAAGTCAGAGAACACCTCAACCCACGCTATGAACATCTCTACACAGTGCAGGGGGGTATCCTAGACAGAGGAACTGACCTGGATAGAGCAAAATAGCCACAGTCAAAGCCTATGTATTCTATCTCGCAGCGCAGGTGACCCTAGGACATGCTCTGACACTTTGCTCAACTCAGGTAACCAAGACTGGGGTTTGTGTCACCCTCGTAGGACTGGTACCCCGACACTGCAGGGTAGAAGGTGGTTTAGCAACAAAGGTCATTTTCCCCCTGTGGGTGGTGGTACCAATAGTCACCAATAGTGGTGGGTCACCTCTCCACTCTGGACCACCGTGATAAGAGCCCAAGGAACCCATCACAGGTCACCAACCATTGGAGAGCAATATAGCCAGCCACACACTAAAGCAGGTGTGCCATCACACCTGTGTGCTGAACCAGCACTGGTGTCACGACAAAACTGTGACCGGCTGAGCAATATTTCACTGACCAACCACCATAGAAGGGGCGTCACCTGGAAAATTTTGACAGGTGACCGGTCGCAGCAGCTAATCAATAGGACGTCTTCTGGCTCTTCTCCAGTTCTTGTCCGTGTCACCGCTGCTTCCCTCTGACCCTAGAATTACCCCTTCACTAATAGCTGCTCGAGGCAGCTGGCGCTAGTACCAGTAGGTACCAGCACCATCAGGTTTGGGAAATTGTATGTGGAGGGAAAGTTAAATGATTAACCCCTTCTTTACTGTTACAGTGTTCTTTATTAATACAGAACACCTTACCTACCTTATTTTTGGGTTTCTTATGGGAAAATTTTTTTGCTATATAAGTGATTCAGACTACAAGTATGTTCCCGGTACAAATTATGCTCATATCCAAGATTTTATCATACCTTTACATGGCACTGCTGGGCCACATGAACATTTACATGATTGTTAGTACGGGATAAATGTCTATTGTTATTGGTCCATGTCTCCTGTTTACACAAATGAGCATTTTTAGAAACGCTGGTATGTGTACCATTATTATTTGAATAGTTGGGTCCAACTGGTCTATAAAGCCAATCTGAACAAGAGCTGCCATGTAAAGAACAGGAGAGGGATAGAGGTAGGTTGGGAATAACAGTGTAAGCCCCTGACAACATCTGAAACAAAACAAGAAGTATTTTTGCATTCATGGATGGAACCACTGACAGTGAAATGTTGAAAAGAGCATTTATATAATAAATGCTAAATCAATGTGTCATTCTATCCTAACCAAAAGGAAACTTGCACTATGGATATTCCTTTTACACTGGCAAACTATTCACCAATTACTTGTGATCATAGGACAGTAGATATCTACTAATATAACACAGCTAAAGGCCCTATTCCATAGACTGTGAGGAGCAAACGAGAGCTGTCAGCGCTTGTTTGCTCCTGGTTCCCAGCTCACTGCCACCGCTATTACACGTGGCGGCAGCGAGCGGGTAAGTGCGGGAGGAGCTGCGGGTTGCTGCGGGGGGGCTGCCTGGGTGATCGCTGATCGTCCCAGCAGCCCATAGATGATAGTGGCGGTGTGCTACCGCTGCTTCTATTCCATGGAGTGACGGCACCAGATCACTGCTATCACAGACGTTTGTTTTTCAACATGGTTGAAAGATAAATGACTGCAACGATCAGCCGACATGAACGATGGGGCTTTGTAAAAAGGGCCTTAGGTGTTTTCCAGATTCTCGGCCATCTTTAAAGCAAATCTACCATCAGGTACATTTACCTTAAGTTTTGCCGATGGATAGAACGGCACCTTCCCCCCCCCCCCCTCAGTGGGAGGAAACCCCCACCCATCTGTGACGTGCTCCATTACAATCAATAGAACGGCGCCATTCAAGGGAACCGGGCCACGGCACAGTGAAGTACAGTGTGCAGTGAAGTCTTCATAGTTAACTCACTTAAATTCCAGTCTAGTCTTCTTGGCTTGCAAACAGTTCTTGTTATATTAACAGTTGCTGGGTACTTCCTATACAAACCGCATGTACATAATATAGTAATTGAATCATCTAAAACTAGATGCATTAGATCTTCTTCGGGTGGTGTTTTTCCTACTGATCTATTGTGGAAGGAGTAACAGCACTAACCACCAACGGACAAAAAAAAAAATAATAATAATAATAAAGTTCAGAACAATGCACGCCTCACCAGACTGGACTCAACACCCAGACCATCGAACAATATCATAGAAGGAGACAGCACTTTGTAAAATTGAAAAAATCTTGTGGTTTTATTCACACCCGTTGCAGGGGTGTGAATAAAACCACAAGATTTTTTTCATCTTTACAAAGTGCTGTCTCCTTCTTTAATATTTTTCCTAGTGATCTGACACCACTGTACAGCTGAAGAGCCATAGCCACAGGGATGTGGCTATCAGCAGAAGCTGCGGTTGCTCATCAGGATAAGGTGCTGGGACAGGCTGATGTGAGTAAAGGCCCTATTACACCAATCGATTATTGGCCGTATGTGGATGATTACTATATGGCCGATAATCGCTTGGTGCAATAGCTAGTGTTAAAAGGCAATGATTGTGCATGTCGGCTGATCCTTGTCTTTCAACATGTTGAAAAAAAGTACAAAGATGGTCTATTAGCCCGCTTGCTCCTTCAGATCGTTCCGGGCCTTAACACAATTAAGTTGAGAGATTAGTGAAAGAAAAAGCATAAATGCATAAAACATATCAAAGAACTGAGGAGATGGAGCTTCAGGAGATACAAGAAAGTGCTTTCTAACCTCCAAGTACCTGAATATTCTTTACAATAATATTTAATTACAGGATATAAACTGTATTAAAATACAATAAGCAACTCAGGACAACTCTGAGAATTATGGTTACATAGAGGTTGTATCTGGATTACTTGCGCTGCTGTTAAAAGCTTAAGGTGACTATACAATCAAGAAAGCTGTCGCCAACATGTATTCCTTCCGTCTCCATCATAAACACACAAGCTCAGGAGAGGATTAAAGCACTGGCAGACTCCTCTGCCAGCAGCTTATCTCAAGCGTGAACAAAGGATTGGGTGTATTGTATCCAGCGTGATCAATCTTTCCTTCTCATGACATGTGCCATCTAGGAAGAGCCGGGAGACCCCATACACTCTAGATAATTTGACGGATTTTGGCAATACCTATCTTATGTGGATGGCCAGCTTTAGGGAATTGTTGCATTGTGTAATGTATAAGGTGCGCCTGTATTTTTAAATTTTTACAAAACCCTGCATAATATAAAATGATTGGGAGATATCAGAGCGCGGCATTTGGTATGTGTGTATAATACTGTGCATTGTACATACGATATTGCTAAGGCACACACAGATTTTTATTTTTTTTTAGCCTATTAATGTGAGATTTCTTCTGCTGCTCTCTACGTCTATGCCACTCACTGTGTTGCTTTTACTAACCAACCGTGATGCCTATTAATTTGAAACACTCTGGGAACAATTCACTCTGCTGTTTAATTTATGGGTAGAAAAAAAAAGTCATTGCAGAAACATAGGGGAAATGCAAAGTACTGTTCAAAATTGGATTCAAAAGAAAATGTTCTTTTTTTAATACAAGTAAAACCCATAATATAATGAAACCAGAATTACTAATGGAGAATTCATTATTAATTACAAAAGGAAAAGAAGCAAGTGTTTTTCCCCGGTGTATGCAGCGATACATGCAGCATAATGGCCTTGTTTATTGAGTGTAAATAAATAAAATAAGATTTGCTATAATTTCCTTTTAATTGTGCCAGATCTATGCAGTTTACGTAATTGCATAATAAAATTTTAGACCTCAGTGAGCTATGTCTAAACTCCCGTGTTTGCAGGAACATATTGAGTTACTTCTGCCAATGTTTTACTATTGACTTATTCAATTTGGCTGCAGACATTGTCCGAGTCTCCTAATGTAGAAAAAATGTATATGGCAGATCCAGGAATATCTGCACCACCCTTCGTAGATCTTAAAGGACTAGTCATTTTTTATGGGTACAATAATGGATTCTACAGACTGAAATTGTTCTTTCTTGCCAGCAATATAAAACAAGTATTTGTCTTTTTAAAGGGAACCAATCAGCACAGTTGTACTAATTAAGCTCCCAGCATGGTGCATAGATCAAAGTTTCCTCTTTGCCTGTCAATCACCCGTGTGGAGTGCGCTGAAAGGTAGAAAGCTGCGACTAGTCACAACCCAAGCTCTGCCCAGATGACTAGTTCCTGGCTGTCCCCCTACACCGCACGCCAGATTAAACAATGTTTTACCTGGATATATTTCTGCCAAGGAACGAACACCAGATATGGTAGGAGACCTGCCTACAACATCTGTACAGCACTGATGCAAGCTTAATCAGCACAATTGTGCTGATCAGTTAGTTTAGTCCCTTAGGCCATGTTCATACACTGTATGAGACCGGCCGTTCCGTGACCTGGTCGGGTCACGGAACGGACAGTCTCAGAAAAGATCATCCCGGCTGGTACTGCAGTACCAACCGGTTGATCTTTAGCGCTGCAGAGTTCTGATTCCAGCACATATCCCCACTGCTCGCTTCATAGTGTGCACTGACTGGGTTTCACACGTCAGTTTCACGCTGCGCCGCTAGGGATCCCGGCCGGAGTGTATACTATATGTATACACTCCGTCCGGGATTCCAAAGAAGGCTATGTGACGTATGTTTTCGTATTAATCACACCCGTTGTTGCAATCATCCGGATGAAAATATACATAGTGTGAACATAGCCTTACATAGCATTCCAAGGCTGGGTTCACACTACGTAAGTTTCCGGCCGTAGCGCGTTCCGTGAATAAGCGGACGGAAACTTACGTAGTTTGCGTACAATGTAAAGTATACGATCTACGGCCGCACAGTTCACACTACGTACGTGTCACCAGAACCAATAGCAAAAACAGTAGTGGCCAATAATATAATCTAGCTACAATCCTATTTACAGCTACCTGGTGTGTAACATGGCCTTGACTAATGCAGAATCTAGGAAGAAAAAAAACTGCTGGACAAAGCCTATGTGAAGCAGGCTTTACTGTATTTCTGTTCTATAATCCAGAAAGAAGATGGTAGCTGCAGCGCAGGAGAAGGTTGATAATAAAAGCTGATGAAAATAGATGAGAATCCGGCAGGATCAATTAGACCAAGCAGATGATGTAAGGGAACAAGCAAGGCAGCATTTGTTAAGTGTCTGATTTTAAAGGACCCAAATTTCAGCTAGAACCCTGGCAACACAATGTAAGCAGAGCGAAGACTGGCAGCATTGTCTGCTCATTAGTAAAGACACATTATGTGCCAGTTGTATTTGGAACTCGGAGATTGAAAAAACTGGCACAATGATGGGCAGACCAATTAGAACTGGCTTGTACTAATTAAGATAGGAAATAATGATTCCTATACTTGTCATTGAATATTGTAATAGTTTTACATTTGTCAGTTAATCATCATGGGCCTGTGTGTTATCATATGGAATGTGAGCATAGCTGTACTAAGATAGGTGTAGAGTAAGGGCTGTAAGGGTAAGGACTAAGCGGCTTTATTATGCTTTTTTTCCTAGGTAAATATTCATAGTTTTAAACCCCTTTGATATATTTATAGTGTAAATAGAATGAAAAACAGAGGGGGAGATTTATCAAACATGGTGTAAAGCAGATTTGGCTCCGTTGCCCCTAGCAACCTATCAGATTCCACCTTTCATTTTGCAAAGAGTCTGGGAGGAATGAAAGTGGCGTCTGATTGTTTGCTAGGGGCAACTGGGCCAGTTTCACTTTGCTCCATGTTTGATAAATCTCCCCCATGGTGTTTAGGTCTGTGCTTAAAAAACTTGAGTAAAGTGGGCACCTAGTTAGTCCTTAAAGGAGAAGTCCGGTGAAAAAGTATTGTATTGCCCCCCAAAAGTTATACAAATTACCAATATACACCTATTACGGGAAATGCTTATAAAGTGCTTTTTTCCCTGCACTTGCTACTGCATTAAGGCTTCACTTCCTGGATAACATGGTGATGTCACTTCCTGATCTCGCACGGTAAACGGCGTAAGCGCCCAAAGTGCAAAATTGCACATTTTTGGTCGCATCAAATCCAGAAAAATTGTAATAAAAAGCGATCAAAAAGTTGCATATGCGCAATCAAGGTACCGATAGAAAGAACACATCATGGCGCAAAAAATGACACCTCACCCAGCCCCATAGACCAAAGGATAAAAGTGTTATAAGCATGGGAATAGAGCAATTTTCAGGAACATATATTTGTTAACAATGGTTTGAATTTTTTACAGGCCATCAGATACAATGAAAGTTATACATGTTTCATATCGTTGCAATCATAATGACTTAAGGAACATATACAACAAGTCAGTTTTACCCCAGGGCGAACGGTGTAAAAACAAAAAAAAAGAAGAAAAAAAAGAAATGCGTTGTTTTTTTTTTCAATTTATACTCTCTGTATTAGACTACCCCTCTTTAAACATACACCAAATAAAAACTAATAAAAGACATCAGACAGTAGCGAGATCTGAGAGGCAGAGAAGGAGGCACAGTAATACTGGTAGGGTACAAGGGCGGGGCAGATGGGTGATAGAGGTGTGTTTTTCTAGGCACAGTGCCACTCTACTGTACAGTATCTCTTTTTTCCATACCCCGGACGCCTGCAGCTCGCTCTGCCTTTCATACAGTCGCCACATATGGTGGAGATACTTCTGTTTTTTAGCTCCCTTTACTGTATGCAGCGACCGCAGATTCTCCAGTTCGGTTCCAAAGTTTTTCAGCACCCGAAAGGGTTTGTGAGTGAGCCTAAAACTTTCAGCAGTACTAATAATAAAATGCTAGCAAAAGCAGGTAAATGAGTTGGCATTTAATAGGAAAGCTTAAACTGATGGGTGCAGGTGGACCATGGAGAAAACTCAGGGGTGCGTGTAGTGTGAACAAAGACCAAACAAGTAACCAGCCATGGCAACGACTACTTACCTTGCATAGTGTAAATTCATTTAGAATACGGTACTATCGTCCGCGTACCATGTTTTCTAAATAAATTTACACTACGTAAGGTAAGTACTGTGCATCGTTCTCATTGCTGATTATTACAATACTGCTTCTGAGACTGTCCACAGGGGCACTGGGGGCAGAGCAAGGGCACTACTACACAGGTCAATTATTATGTCATTGCCCTGTGAAATTGCCCAGTAATCAGCCGGTGAGACCCATTTGTCAGCTGATAGCATTGTTTTAGCAGGCTAAAGAAATCATTATTAGTTGGTCATAAATTGACCTGTGTGAACGAGAATATGTGGGCAACAATGATGAAATTGAAGGGTCACACAATCCAGTGATTGTTTGTGCATCCCTGACTGGAAGACTGGTGAGCCTTGTCAAGGTTCTTTAAACGTGTACGTGTGAGATCTGCAAGAGGGAAATAGGACGACCCTTGAAGATTTCTTACGCAGTAAAATACAGTAGGTGGTTTGGTGCACTGGCCTGTGAACATAGAAGTAGCATTTCAATGCTGAACTTGGCCTGGTATTCAAGCGGTAAAAAAGGTGCGGCTTTTAGTGGTGATTATTGGGATTTTTTCTCTGTTGACTTCTATATGGAAATCAGTACTGTGGCTGAAATCAGATCTGTGCAAGTATAACCTGTTGTACCCCAATGCAGTTAGGCAGGGTTCACATCACATTCATGCCTCCAAACCACAGATACATAAACAGAATCTGAAAATCAACTGCCAACGTATCTGTGCCCAGGTCAACACGGGCCCTATTCAACCTAATGATGCAAACATATTCAGCTAGTGACTACATTCAGGTCATTCTCTGGGCATATGAGTTCTGACTCATATGTTCTGAGGACCAAAATGGCACAGCAGGCCACACTTTTCAGTCTGGGCCATTCAGAAAATGATCTGAATGTAGTCACTAGCAGAATATGTTCAGATTATTAAATTGAATGGTAACAATGCCATTGGAGACATCGGCAGCCATTTTTCTAATTCTGACAATGTATCCCTGGCTCGGAGGCCCAAAATATGACATGAATCCAGCCATAACTAAACCGAGAAGGTTTGGTAGGTAACATTTATCTGTTTGCTGATGACACAAAAGTGTGCAATAGGGTTGATATTCCTGGAGGTGTCAGTAATATGACACTGAACGGTGTTTCTTTGAAGACTTAAAGTGATACTGTCACCTCCTATGGTGATGATGTGGGTGGGGCTAAGTGGTGATGTGGCCGTGAAGCCCCACCCAGGTAGCACAATTCACAGATGATAAAAGATCACTTTTTACTGGAACAAGCACAATGACGTATGATATAAAATAAGGTATGAAAACCGCGAAAGTTACCCTTTACATCTGTGTAGAGAAGTCATAATGCAAAAAGGGGGTGGCAATGTCACTTTAAAATTAGTCACCAGTGCGTCCAGGTAATAGGGAAAGCAAATCGTATGCTGGGCTGTATAGCTAGAGGTATAACCAGTAGGAAGAGGGAGATTGTGATACCACTGTATAGAGCTCCAGTGAGACTACATCTGGAATACGGTGTCCAGTTCTGGAGACCTCACCTTAAAAAGAACATTGATAAAATCGAACAGGTCCAAAGACGGTCTGCAAAAATGGTGGAGAGAGTCAGGCATAAACCATATCAGGAAAGACTTAAAGAGTCACTGTCGTGAATTTTTTTTTTGCAGAGTTTAATAGTCCAGGTGATTTTAAGAAACTTTGTTATTGGGTTTATTAGGCAAATATGCGATTATCTGCATTTAAAAAGCCTTTTCCCAGGTTCCCCCCTCCTCTCCTTTCTGTCATCCACTTCTCAGAATCAGGAAATCTCAACTGTTTTACATCAGTCGCATCCTGTCTGTTCTATGAAGAAGGGAGGGGGAAAAGAGAGGAGAAATGTGGCAGCAGAAAACAGAGAACAAAGGATTACTCAGCAGGGGAGCTATTCAGAGGCTATTCAGAGGTCAGATAGGTCAGTGGTGACATCAGAGGAGAGAGGACAGAGGGTAATGTAGCTTTTAATTAACTCTTTGTTGTCCTGTTTTGGTGTCTCTTTTCCCTCTCTCCATGGGAGAACAATGAAGACGGGGGGGGGGGGGCTTCAAACTGCTTTTTCATGATAAAAATTCATTCTTCGGCTAATAAACCCAATTACAAAGTTTCTTAAAATCGCCTGGACTATTGATTTCTGCAAAAGAAAATTTCACGACAGTGACTCTTCAAGGTTTAGGATCTGTATAGTCTGGAGGAAAGAAGGAAAAGGGGGGACATGATCGAAATCTTTAAATATGTTAAAGGACTAAATAAGGTTTAGGAGGGAAGAGTTTTTAAAATCAAACTGAACTTAGAAACAAGAGGATACAGTGAGAGTTTAGTTGGGGGAAAAATCAGAAGCAACATGAGAAAATATTACTTTACTGAAAGAGTAGTAGATACTTGGAAGAAACTTCCAGCAGATGTGGTTGGTAAATCTACAATAACAGAATGTAAACATATCTGGGATAAATATCTATCTATTCTAAGGCTAGGTTGAAACTATGTTTTTGCAGTCTGTTAAATGTATTCATTTAATGAGGAAAAAAACTATGCAATTGGGTGCCATCCGTTTTTCCATTGACTTCTATTATTTAAAAAAAGGTATCGAAGCGTTTTTTTAGCGTACACAAACACGTGCTTGACCATGTTTTTCCGTACGTTAAAAGTAACCATTTAAAAATGGATTCATTAAAGGGGTAGTGCGGCGCTAAACAATTATTCACTAAATAACACACATTACAAAGTTATACAACTTTGTAATATATGTTATGTTAGTGAATGGCCCCCTTCCCCATGTTTCCCCCCACCCACGATAGACCCAGAAGTGTAGTGCTCTATAGTCACCTAATTTGTGTTCACCCCCGTCCGCCATCTTGTGACAATGATGTCATCTTCAGGCGGGCGGGCGGCCGGCCGAAACGCTCCAACTGTCTCTAGTGCCGGCCGCCCTCCGCCGCGTCATCAGCTGCTTAGCCGCGATTGGCTGAGCATAACTTCCGGGTCTATCGTGGTTGGGGGGAAACATGGGGAAGGGGGCCATTCACTAACATAACATACATTACAAAGTTGTATAACTTTGTAATGTGTGTTATTTAGTGAATAGTTGTTTAGCGCCGCACTACCCCTTTAAATGGACTGTAAAAACGCAGTGTGAACCTACCCTACGATAATAAAAAAGGAAACATTTAAAAAGCAGACTAGATGGACCAAGTGGTCTTTTTGTGCTGACAATCTTCTATGTTTCTGTGAGCCTATGTACACAATCCCATCATGACTTCCATTGCTACAGCTCTCATGTGTCTGACCCATCAAATGGCACAAAACAACGGCATCTAAGAGACTCCACTGACTTATAATCAGGTTCCATTATCATGTCTGTTGTTTTACCAGAAAGAATAGAGCAGCCTTCAAAATCCCATCAAATCTGATGGTACTACCTATGCAGGCTCTGAATGTAGCCTTTTATGCTAGTGTGAATGGAGCCTAATGGTTTCTAGAAAGATGAATATTAAGCTTTATTTTCCATGTGGGTAAGGGCCTATTTGTATACCGATATACTCCTGATAGGAAACGGTTATGAATTCAGCTCCCTTAGGCCATGTTCCCACTGCGTAAGTTTCGTAATGATCACGGCCATTGTAATAGCGGCTGTGATTACTACAGAACTTACGTAGTGGTAAGTTCTAAGGAATCTTGGCCAGAGTGTATACACATAGTATACATTCCAGCCAGGATCCCTAGCGGCGCTGCAATAAACGAACACGTCAGTTTTCTGCAGCCGCTATTGAATGAATAGCAGGCGCAGAAAACCCTGTCAGTGCACACAATGGAGGCCGCACGCTCCATTGTGAGTAGTGGGGAATTCGGATGCGGGCGCGCACGGATGCTCTCGCATCCGACTTCAGCGGCGGTAAAGATCATCCGGCCGGTACTGCAGTACCGGCCAGGATGACCTTTGCTGACACCGGCCGTTGCGTGATCCAGCCAGGTCATGGAACAGCTAGTGTCATACAAAGTGGGAACATAGTCTAACATTGTATAACAAATAGGAGCTTCACTTCATTGTAGAGCATATATTCCACTACACCTATAGGTGGCATACAGTTATAGGGACACGAACAAAGCAAAATGTTTTTGTCTTGCACAATCCAACTTTCCTTTTCAGTCTATCAGCCTCTCTTTATGTGTACTGTATGTGCTAAGCATTTCTTTGAAAGGCAGAGTTTGGCACGTCATTCTGAGCCATAGTGTCCCCTACTCTAGCATAGTACCTTATGTCATTTTTCCACCATCTGTAATGAATGGGGCACACATTTCTTTTCTTCTGCTCCACAGCAGCATTTCCAGCAACACCTTCCACACCCATAGCTGTTCACATCCAGCAGTGTTAAGCCAAGGATCTGTCTATGGCCTTGTTAAGGGGTTTTGGTAATAACGCTGCCCTGTGTTCATATTGTTATGAGCTCATCAAGACGTTGTAAATTTATAAGTAATGTCTACTGTGAAGGAGAAGCCATAATTATACTGGACTTAGTGAATAGGACTGTTCTGTCATTGTATTTATGTGGTATCACATCGGTCTGCTCCCTGTCCACCCATTAAAATAAATAGAACCGTAAGCATGGCAATAGAGGCTCATAAAAGAGAAGATCCATGTCATTTTGGAACACTTTGAAAAGAA
This sequence comes from Dendropsophus ebraccatus, assembly GCF_027789765.1. Taxonomy (NCBI): domain Eukaryota; kingdom Metazoa; phylum Chordata; class Amphibia; order Anura; family Hylidae; genus Dendropsophus; species Dendropsophus ebraccatus. The sequence continues at coordinate 97,709,547 of NC_091459.1, forward strand.
AATGTATTATTGATCCCGGCCTCCACATCTAAATTAGATCCAAACTGTCTATGATATCATAGAGCGTAATGATGTTTCACTTTTATTTCAGCTTCAATTGAGCCATATTTATTCTCAGCTATGTGGATAGTATCATGATAAAATGGTATCAGTAAAGAATAGCTATAGCGCTCCTATTCGTAGTACTTTCATCTCATGTTATAGGCAACGTAAGTCACATTGACTGTATTGGTTATATTAAAACACATTTAATCTACTTACATTCAGGTTCAGTATATTATCTTAAGGCTCTGTTCCCATTGTGTTCAGGGACTATTGGGAAAATCTTCTTGTGTATGCACAGTATGCATAGGTCGACATAGGTCATTGTATACCATATAGTGGCATATACCATGACTGCATATGTCATTGATGCGGAAAAATGTATATGACCACTAGGTAAGGATTGCAAGCTATGCTCTTGTACAAAGTAAAAGCCCAGCAGATACAAAAGCAATCCTATAGAGCTGTCCATCATATATGATGGGAGTATCGTCTGTGCTAAATAAGCTCACCAAAGGATGGGAACAGGGACTAAGGGTCCTATTACATGGCGCAATAATAAGCTGTAAATGAGCGCTGATCTGCTAGATCAGCGCTCATTTACTGAGCTGTTACATGGGCCGACTATCGGGCAGTAAGGGCTGCACAGACATCATTAGCGATGGTCGTCCATCCCTTGCCTTTAGTGTAGTTCTTCTTTTCACACATCAGAGCCATAGGGTGGAGCTTGCCTGGGGCTTGCTAGGCAATGCTTCAGTAAAAATGGAGGGCACGTGGATGGTGCATCCATGTATCATCTGTTAAAAACAGACCCATTGATTTAAATTGGAGCTTTTGTTTAGAGTGGAAAACGGATTCCTTTTGTAAAACAGATTTGTGGATGACCCCATTAAATTCAATGGGTGCTTTTCTGTTTCTAAATCAGGATCCTGAGCATGATGGATTAAAAAAAAAAGGATTAATGTATTGTGATAAGAACAGCATGTCCAGTCTCATTAGGGACATTTATGGTTTTGGCCCAGACTTTTCTACCTGCTTGGTCCAGGTGAATGATGTCTACAAGAAGTAAAGTGTCCTGCATTTGTACTTATATGTTTCCTTCACCTAAACCTAATCTAAATGTATTTCCAGGATGATATGGATCATCGCGGTGTTACCATATATTGAGTATCTACACAGCATACAGAATGCTTACTACCTATACATGGTGGTAAAAGAAGAAAGTGGTCATTTTTCTAATGTCCTCAATTGCATTAATAAAAATTAATTCGTTGTACAATGACAGCATTGTTACCATGGCAATATGCCGAAGACTCTTGTAATTTCACCTCCCAATTAGCTCTGAGATTAAATTTTAAGATAATAATGCGGCTAACATTAATTTTACCCTGAATGGGGACATTAATGTCAGTCCGCGCAGCGGAGGCTTCACCCAGACGTCCTGACAACACTTTGATATTAATTGCTTTTAAATCTTTTATGTTCTTCAGAATGGAGTTCAAAGGCCTACACAGCTACATATACTCCATGGTTCATATTCTTTCCTTATTAAATCCTTAAGTCACTAACTAGAAACAGAGAGAGCACAGCTTTGTACGATATGGAATTGTCTACACAAAACTTTACCTTTAGCCTTTTTCCTATACTACAAATATTCTGCGGTTATTAGTTCACTACCTGGTCACTACGTCTTCTTTCTACGTCTACTCCCTATGTGGTGGGCTAAGCGTAGGTGCCCAAGGCGAGCCTATTTAGTTCCATATATCAAGATGTTTGCTGGTCTATTACTTGGTATTCATAGCTTGGTTACTGAACTCTGGTTTTTAGTTTTTTTTTTGTTTTTTTTTTAATAGAATCTTAGTTTGCTACTTCTGGTGCCTGGTGTGTGGTGGTTTCCTTCTCAGGTCATGGTGACAATCACCATTTATCACTGTCTCCAGGCAACACAGTGGATTAGTGGTTAGAATTATTGTCTTGCAGTAATAGGCTCTAATCTGACCAAGAGCAACATCTACACAGAGTATGTTCTTTCAATGTTTCTGCAACTTTCTTCTGGGCAATCCAGCTTCCTCCCACGCTCCAATAACATACTGATAAGATAATTTGGAAATTAGATTGTGAGTCCCAATAAAGACAGGGACTAATGTAAGTGATGACATGCCTTGTACAGTACTGCAGAATTTGTTGTCACTGTATGAATAAAGAAAGCATCGCTTGCCTGCTCAGTCCCTATCTCTACTCCGATACAGTATATTTCGATAAAAACTTCTAGGAAACACAACTATCAAAATCAGTAGCAGCCCTGGAGCTCCTGAGGGGCCCATGGCCCCCCAAACAGATTTATGTTCAGTCATGATTTGCATAAAAATCACTGCTTTTTACTGCAATTTTGCACAAATCAGGGCAAAGCTGCAGCCAGGAGAAAATGTAGTAAAATTTGAGAATATATTGAAGGACCTTATCATGTGACAATGATGTCACCACAGGTCCTTTACAGGCTACATTATGGAGGAAAAAGACTCAAGTTAGTGCCGCCATAGTTACAGTGGGTTAGGGGGGCCCAAGCTTGGTGAACAGCCCGGGGCCCATAGTAAAGTTAATCCGCCCCTGATCAAAATGTATGCCACTAACACCGTAGTCAACAGTTTAGAGCAGTATCTCTTAACTCCAGTTCTTCAGGCCCCTACTGATTATAGTTTGAGGCTACATGCAGCCACCTGATATGGCTTAACACTAAGAAGATCCTGAAAACATGATCTCTTATGGACATTAAAGAGGAAGTCCCACAAAATTGAAAAAAAGGCAGGAAGGGGTGTGTGGGAAAAGAAATAAACAAAGTAAACTCGCCCAACCCCGCGCCCCTGTTGTGCCGCTCTCAGGTTCTATTGACAGCTTCTGGCTGTCATCTTCGGCTGGAATCTGGATATGTTATGTATCCGGCTTTTACAGCTGCAATGGCACGATACAGCTGAGTGATTGCTTGCTCGGCCAGTCAGTGACTGGGGCGGTGTCCAAACTGGCTGAGCGGCAATCTTTCAGCCGGGTACGTGAACATTACAGCTGGAAGAGCTGCAGGACACTGGTGGCTGTCAACGGGACCTGGGAGCGGCACTACGAGGCACAAGGATAGGTAAGTTTACTTTATTATTTTCCTGCACCCCCCTGCCTGCCTTTTTTCAATTTTGTGGGACTTCTCCTTTAAAGGCTGCTGAGTACAGTATATTTAATGTTACAAGTAAACTGTCACTTTGAGGGGACAAACACACTTGCCGGATCCGCAGGGAGACCTCTCGCTGCGTATTTGCAGCAAGACTCGCTGCGGATCCCAGCCCTATTGTTTCAATGTTAGACAAAATCACAGCAGGGATGTACATCCCTGCTGCGAGTTTGTCCCCAGCCCGCCCCGTTAACCCCCCGGCCGCCGGAGCATATACATTACCTGATCCCGGCTCCGGCTTGCTTCGGCGGTTCCCGGAGTCTTCAGCAAGCCGGAGCCGGGATCAGGTACAGTATACGCTCGCTCCAGAGGGGGTTGTTACAAGGAGCTAAGCAGATTGATATATATTCTTGTGGGAAAAGATTGATATATATTCTTGTGGGAAAAGTTCCAGGATAACTTATCATCTACTAATGTTAATCCCTGATCATTGCAGGCTAAGGGCCCTATTACACTAAACGATTATCAGCCACACTCGGCCGATTACCGGCAGTTCTGGCCGATAATCGTTTAGTGTAATAGGTCATGTTAAAAGGCACCAATCAGCCGATCAGCCGACAGCTGATCATTGTCTTAAAACGTGTAATAGGAGCTGCAGCTGTTCTCCTCTATGGTCCACCCGGATGATCTAAAGACCCCCCCACACACACTTAGGCTATGTTCACACTACGTATCTTTCCGGCCGTAGTGCGAACCGCAAATATACGCACGTAGTTTTGAGGTTGATGCGTTCGCTTGAAAGTATACAATATACGGCCGCACAATGCACACGTATGAGCTACGTATGCCTACGTATGAGCTTATGGCCGGATCGTATACGGCGCCGTGAAAAATGAACAAGACCATTGTTTGAGGACGGAAATGTTCCAACTCACAGCCGTGGATTTCCATGCGGTCCCGTACGAAGTACTACTTTCAGTCAAATTGAACGTGATTTTTAGATCCAAAAGGTTCTGTGTGTTTTATTGGGCTGGGCGAAGATTTCCAAGTAAATGACCTGTTTCAGATCGCTTCGAAACAAGCTAGGGAAGCATAACTCTACTACGGGCGTATGTTCACGGTTCGCCCGCATGTTAGCAATCCGGCCGCATGTCTATTTTTCCCACGGCCGTACTTTCAGCCGCACATGTACGGCTGCGTACGAACTACGGCCGGACTCATACGTAGTGTGAACATAGCCTTAATGTCTGTGTGTGTAATAGCACAGGCAGCGAGTGGAGACCGAGAAGCAAGGGAGTGCTAATCTAACAGGTCGTCGCTCGCTTGTTCTAAAATATCGGGCCGTGTAACGGCCCTAAGTAGTCATGAGGGCAGTCCTACTAAATGACTGGCAACTATATATGTGCGTAGAGAAAGCAGCCTATCCCTGAGTAGGACCACCCACCTGACTACTTAGCCCCGAATAAGCAGTGATTTACCTAAAGAAATGTGGAACCTTTCCCACAAAATGATATGAGCTGAATGCAGCTTGAATTGTATTTTCAATATGACAGACTCCCTTCGAGATCAACTTTTAAAATGTGCTTGTTTGTTCTAATAATCCTTTGTGTCATCCAAGTAAAGCCTCAGTCATTGTCCAGTTAGTTTCATCACCAACCTGACTTGTTACATGCTGCACCATGGCCCAACAACAGCCCTGCGGCAAACAGTACTTGTATGTTACCCAATAGTGTATGGATGAAGATAGTCCAGGCCAGGGATAATGATTGGTAGGGTGGCATGTAATGGCACCAGCTTCATTACATGAAACAGGGGACAAGAGGGACACTATATGAAAGGACAATGACGAGGCTGCTGTCCAACCAGTGTACAGTGACAGTCTTCACATCCGTAACTCTACGGTCTATAGGGAACAGCGTTCAGTCATCCAACTTGTTACTTCAGTATTTCATGTTTGCTGTGTCTCTACACATCACTTATTCCTTTCCTGGTTTTATGTTGGGGAAACATACTTGTGCAGGGATGTGATTATCACTCAGGTCAGTGAAAAGTGTGGCTGAATGGCCTTTTCAGCTCAGTACAATATCTGCTATAATTAGATCTTAATGAGAGCAGTGTGCATTGTGCTGCATACTCACGTTAGGCTTTTCACAGAACGGCTTAGGTCTCAGTTTGACGAATTCTATTCAGATGTTAAATTATAAACCAAACTTGAGAAAGGTAGAAGAGCTGTTATGTGCACTGATTATTATTCTTCCTCTATTGTCAGATAATTATACAGCACCGCATTAGTCTGCACATCTAAAGCTTCTTAAAGTAGCAGGGAAAAACAGCTAATAAGAGATTCCGGAATTCAGAACAAGCTGGAGATGTTTTAGTGTACAGAAAAGAAGGTCACTGAATTTAGGGAGCGGGATACACTCAGACAATGTTGTGACATCTCGTAATTTTCCAACGTGCAAGGACCATTGTTTGTAATGTCACATTGTCTCCCAGATGGAATAATTTAAATATTAGTCTCATTGGGAGTGCAGGGCAATGTGTTCATTGTCTAGGTGTCGTACATAACGTAGGTGTATAGTAGATCCTGGGCTTCTCATGGTGTGTACATACAAAGCAGAAATCTCTTTCCACCCTAGGGAGGGGTTATATTTCAAAGATAAAGACTTGAAATCTCATACAGCAATTATAGTGGATGCCATTATGTAAGCACATTTCCTTGGAGAATTGTCTATATCTGATGTATCCATGGGTTTCCTTTCTTCACAGTGTTTAAGAACTCTAAATCAAATCCTGTTTTGTGGTATGGTATTTGGACAGTAATTGGATTTTTTTTGTATTAAACGTGAAACACAAATTTTAACATGTTCCTCTGGGGAAAACGCGTGGCCTAAAAGCACATAGAAATTTGGGTATTTTGCTATAAACATGTACGATTTTACTGCATTGTAATTTGTTGTGTGGCACCCTACTGTTTTGTCTGAACCCATCCATACTATTGTCCTGACCTAGTCCTGTTTAAACACATAAAATGGCCGACATGGAGGAGCATGTGACCAGGCCCTGTCCACTGTGTCCTCCATAGACATATACAGACTCAGTGGTGGACACTGGGGGGCGCGGCCTGGTCACATGCTCCTCTATGTTAGCCATCTTATGGACCAAAACACCACAAAGCAGGGCAGCCCAGCCTGGAGGAGGGGAGTCTGATATTAGCTCTATGAGGTACACAGGAAGCTGCTGTTAGTATATACAGTGAGTATAGTTACTAATACTGTACACTAAACTATTTTACTATAAAGTGGCCAACCCCTTTAAGTACTGGGTTAAGTCTTCTTCCTCAGCGTCTTCCTGCAGAAATGAATGGAAGAGAAAAGGTTGCTAGTTCACTTGCGCCAGCAGCCTTTTCATTGGATGAAGCACATCACATGGCTTTCAGCTTGATCAGCCCTTCTTGGCTAAACAAGCTTGAAGCCATGTGATGCTCTTAAGCCAATGAAAAGGCTGCTGATGTACATGCCACAGCTTCTGTGTAAGCTAGTGCTGCTTAGCAAGATTGGCGCACATTTGCAGAGCCTTTACAAGGGTCAATAGAATAATCACTGGATCATTTGTGCAGCCTGTTCACTTCTCCAAAGTTGCCTACACATGGAAGATCTGCAGGCAACTAGCAATGACTTAAATACCCGCGTAAAAGATGTGATCAGCTGATGAGTGAGAGATTCTTGTTCATTGTCTCACATTGGCCAATTATTGCCAATGAGCGTTGCTGCCTGACCATAATCAGGCCATGTAAAACAACCTTAAAGTTTGTAATGTATCTTCTCAGAGAAAAATGCCTCTTTCTCTTCTTATGAGGCTACTTTCCTGTCCTCACTTGCAAAATTTTCATTCACATAAAAAATTAAGTGTTTACAAGACAGATTAGTGTCTTACTAATCAGGTTAAATGCCCTTACAAGTCTATAGAAAGTGGACAAAGATAGAAGGAGGAGAGAGTGAAGAGAGAGACACCAAAGAGACTACAAAAATACACTGTGTGTAGCAGATCTCCCGTCGGGGCTTTGGGTCTTATTACATGGCCCAATATACTAAGCAAGCGAGCACTGATCTACTAGATCGGGACTCCCTTACAGAGCCTATTACATGGCTTGACAATTGTGCAACAAAGGCTTTACGGACATTATTAGCGATGTCCGTGCAGCCCTTGATGCATATATAGAAAATAAGAAAGCAATAATTTACCTCTCCACGCTCCCCAGCTTCCTTCCGGCTACTCCCCGCATTTTCTGCAGCAGCTTCTGGCACTTCTGAGATGTCTCTAAATTGACAAGCCCCTCAGCCAATCACAGAACGAGATAGGACCCCTGCCTGTTAATATATCCAGAGGGACCTGCGTCTGCTGCCTTTCCGGAGCAATTATAGATTTCTGCCATGGTGTATGCCATGATAAATTAGATAAGTGGCAGGCTAGGCTTCCTCTTTGCCTTGCCACACCCCCGCCCACCCCAAAATCTGGTCCTTTTCTGTAGAGTACACCAGGGACACATGTTTGTGCCCCTTTGTGTCCTTGAATGAAAACAATAACCTTGACATGACTGCAAGAGGTGGTCTTGAAAATGGGAATTGAAACTATATTCGAAGATGGCAAAATAATTATGATTTATTTACAGAAAACTGGAAAACTCCTGTAATGTAGTAATATCTTTACTCAAAGCCAAGTTGATAGACTGCTTTTAATGGCTTCCATGGGACATACGAGATGGGATGTAGAAGATAGAAACGAAATAGCTCATGGCATTTGTGACTCTTCTCATTCTATAATTAATATCCCGAGCTCGCTCATAACCTGTGGGACTTTAAAAGTACACTGACTTTTGGTAATGAAAAAAGTTTCCATATGTCTGTCAGTGTGAGTTCATTAACTTGACTGATACTTCAAACTGGCTCTTTGATTCCCCTTATTAGCCACTGCCAGGCTTGCTGAGAACTAGAGAAAAAAGTCTAAAATGAGAAACCTACTTCAGCAGACTTTCCATAGATAAATATCTTGACCAAATTAAAGAGGAGCTGACTCTAGTTATATATTCCTGGTATAGCATGGATTTATACCGTAATGGATGGATGAGAGTGGCTGGTACACTGAGGCATGAATGACATGAAGGTTACTAATACTGCTTTCAGAGTATATGTTGCACTTTATTCTCTAGTCTCTTCATATTCCATTAGGGTATGTTGCAAATCTGCAGTGCTACTATAGCAAAATCTGCAAAACCGCAGATTTATAGTGGATTTTGTTTGTTTTTTTTCAAAGTCAAAAGTAGAGAAAATCAATTTTTTGACACTAAAACTGACACACTGCAGACTAAAAGCCACACTGCAGGTTATTCCCCCTACTGCAGGTTATTCCCTCTACACATTTTATGCCCCCAGTACATACAGTATGGGGCAGGAAATTTATAATTTATTTACTTTTTCCTGTGGATTTTCCATTTGTGTGTGACCATACTATTATACTGCCAGCATGTTTATCATATAATTTACCATCATAAAATCATGAACATAGGACACTTTTCCCCTGCAGGATTCACCAAGAGGTGCACACCTCTCAGTGAATCCAGCCTCCTTCCCGCATCATCCTGCCCCCCCTAAACTCCCCCAGCCCACCCATCAGGCGAGCAGTGCATACGGGAGGCGTACACCAGGGAGAAGGGGCGAATCTGCACCTTCTCCCTGGCGTATGCCTCTGGCGTATGTTTGATAAATGTCCCCCTTTGTGTCGGGAGAATTGCACAGTCAGCATGGCGTGGTGGCTGTATTACTGAAGAACACACAGGCTGCTCAGACAATCCTGCATTGTTTGATTTGTTCCCCTTTTGATGAAAGATATACAGACTCTATTGTCATAGGATGCTGGAGTAACTATAGGTCCATTTTATATTGTCTTCTGGTCCCCTGTATTTCCTGCTGCTTTCTTCTTCCAAGACTCTTCTTGGTAGTGACAGACCAGTCAGCCAATTACTTACTGAGGCGAGACACCTCTGTAGTCAGTGACTGGCTGTGCGGGCCATCACTGCTGAAACAAGTGTCTCTCAGAAGTAACAGGCTAAATGGGGGACCAGTTGACATTGCATGGGAGTTGCAGTTTTGATAACATATAACTAGAGATTAACGAACTTACCGAAAGTTCGAACTGAAACTTTTGGCAAGTTCGCTCATCTCCACATTTAACTAATATAAATGCAGCATTTAGCTGGGTTCACACTACGTATATTTCAGTCAGTATTGTGGTCCTCATATTGCAACCAAAACCAGGAGTGGATTAAAAACACAGAAAGGATCTGTCCACATAATGTTGTAATTGAGTGGATGGCCGTCATATAACGGTAAATAACTGCCATTATTTTTATACAACGGCCGTTGTTCTAAAATAACAGCAAATATTTGCTGTTATATGACAGCCATCCACTCAATTACAACATTATGTGGACAGATCCTTTCTGTGTTTTTAATCCACTCCTTGTTTTGGTTGCAATATGAGGACCACAATACTGACTGAAATATACGTAGTGTGAACATAGCCTTAGGCTGGGTTCACACACAGTATATTTCAGGCAGTATTTGGTCCTCATGTCAGGTCCTCATTGCAACCAAAACCAGGAGTGGATTAAAAAAACACAAAGGCTTTATCCACATGATGTAATTGAGTGGATGGCCGTCATTTAATGGCAAATATTTGCTGTTATTTTAGAACAACAGCTGTTATATTGAAATAATGGCAGTTATTTACCGTTATATGGCGGCCATCCAATCAATTTCAACATTGTGTGAACAGAGCCTTTCTGTGTTTTCAATCCACTCCTGGTTTTGGTTGCAATGAGGACCTGACATGAGGACCAAATACTGCCTGAAATATACTGTTTGTGAACCCAGCCTTACAGTAAAAATGGTCTTTGTTGCCCAAAGCAACCAATCACAGCTCAGCTTTCAAACATTCTTCAATTCTGTTAAAATAAAAGCTGAGCTGTGATTGGTTGCTATGAACAACAAAGAACATTCCAAATGTAAACCTGCTCGATAAAGCTCCCCCTATATTTTTATGGGTTATTTTTTTCTCATTGCTCTTCATCTTTTCTCTATTGATAATTTGCTCCTTTAGGGTTTTGATTATGCCTTTTTATTCCATTCAGTATCATTACAGTTTTTTTTTTTTTAGGTTGCTAGTAGTGATAAGCGATCTTGCTAAATGTTCAGGTTCACCTGAACATTTGGCATTTCACTCCCGCTGCCTGGAGAAGATGGGCAATAATAGACAAACTAACATTTATAACCAAGGTACACGTTACGTTACAAGAACTCACTGTCATGCTACATATCTGGAGTAAACAACTTAGAAGCAAAGAATGTACATTTTTGTGGGAAAATGCCCATGACCCCCTAATGGATGGTTGTGTGGATAAGTCAGCTGTGTTTGGGTAGGACAGTCGTGTACCATTGTCATTGAGTTCTTATTAGGCATAAATGTGTTTGTGTCATGGGGTTATGTAAACTACATTTGGAGTTTTTTTTATACTATGATGTTTATCTGATTCTCACACGTCAAAGAAAACCTAACAGAGCAATAAGATATCCTACATGATATACAGTAGCCGGGCTCTGTTTGTTGAAACTTACAGTAACTGTGTTTACATCTTCAAAAGAAAAGATTCTCTAAGGGTCAAGTGTCAGGAAACTGCACCAAGTCATCTGCTGAATGCTTCAGAAACAGGCCTTGGTTATCAGGCCTCGTTCCCACACAGTGGTCAACCCTGGCCACATTCTTGGTAGCTACTGCCATCTTTGTTGGGGACCCCCCACTATTAAGTAAAATAATGTAAGTGCTACACCCTCTGTGACACGAGTTTGTACAAGACTTGTGGGGTCATTCCAGTTGTGGGTCATTCCAGTTGCTAACCACTACCTTACGTATATATTACCCATATCCCTATGACTATGGAGCTAATCGCATCACTAGGTAGGCCATATAACTTTTTTTGCTATCAATAAAACCCCCATAGGGTCAAACCACACAGATTTCACTGTCCCTGCTAACACCGCCTGCTCCGTAGGTGACAAATATATTCTGCTTAAACTTGACAATGCACATAACTGCTTGTAGGTAATGACATTGTTCCTAATAGACTGTACTTAAAGGGTTTTTTTTCCCAGATTTATGCTTTTATATATTTATTTATAGAGTGACCCATCTTACACATTTCTAATATACATGTATTTAAAATTTAGCTTACAAATCTATTATTTGCACTTGTCTTTTTAGCCTTACAAACTAAGTTTCTATATATATGTCTGTTTATGACAATGTAATGCTATATATTACAAAGCATCATTCTCTGATGTCACAGGAAGCTGAGCTCTAGCCCCGCCCCCTGAGTGATGTCACATCTCTCACCAGCAGCCCTTCCAGCCTACAGTACATCACCATCTCATATATAGAGAGAGTGTGCAGAGTGCTCACATGTTGAATGAGGCTACAAGAAAAAGAAGGTAGAAGTTGAATGGTCCAGGTGCAGCAAACTGGCAGGAGTGCAGAGAGAAGGGGAGTAGGCAGGTTGGGAGGACTGTGGTGAAGAGTTGAAGAGAAGCAATGCATTCTGGGAACTGTAGTACTAAGCAGCTGCTCAACCGGGTAGCACAACCACCAAATACAGAACTAAGACCTCCAAAGCAAAAACATTTTTGATGGTGTCAGAACTGGGTCAGACAGGTAAGCAGCTGCTGGTGCTGGAGTACCCCTTTAATGACCAAAGCCATAAACCACATGTCAATATTCATTATTTAATCTAAATTGCTATTCTTCTAAACAATCTCTAGAATGAACACTGGTATTGAAATGGCATTGACTTTCAATATTTTATATGTTTCACCGCCCCTCCATATTTTACATATTTTCCATATCTGACAAACAGAACTTTAAATCCCATATAAATCTTGAAGGCGCTCCACCCCACTCCACCTTCTAAACCAAATTTAGTAAAGCTAAGGATTTTAATCCTTTCATTTCACCCCTTTGTCCAGTAATCCTTAAAATGACAATATTTTTCATGGTCCATTAGAATCAAAATCTATCACTTATCTCACTTTCCCATGTTGCTTTACACATTGCTAATACTATTAATAAATAGTAATATGTTTTTATATAAAAATTTCCACTTATCAAGACGAACACAAAGACTCACTTATTTACTTTCATGGCTGTTTCTTACGCTTTAACCTCTTATGGAAGCTAATGTGGGATTACATAATAAAACACCAGTTGTTTAGCTTCCCAGCCAGCATGTGCCAAAATCTTCACTGAATATATTTGCAAGACATTTGTATTAAACTGTTTGTTTATGCTATTTGTTTCTCATGACCTTTGTCGTATTTTTAGCGCTTCTTTTTTATGCTTAGCAACGTCTCCTATGCATTCCCCTAACTAGAGGATGATAGGCTGGTCTTTATTATTTATAGTCAAAGTGTTTAGCAGAGAACTTCTTGCCGCACTTCAATGCTATATGACTTAGTAACAATTAGAAGTTAAAGGAAACCTGGTATTAGTTTCATGCTGCCCGATCTGTGTCCAGCAGGTAACAGGGACAAGTGTACAAGTGTAATAGCGTCGGCAGCGAGTGGCAAACAAGGAGCAAACAAGCACTTACAGCGCTTGTTTGCTCCTCATAGTCGCTTTGTGTAATAGGGTCTTTACTCCATGCTGTTTACAGTTTACCTCCTACCTCTGCAGTAAGGCTATCACAATAACTTGTTGAATTTTTTAAACTGTAGAGTTAGTTTTGTTTTTTTTAAGGGTGCCTTTTTGTGATTCTTTTTTTTTTTTTTTTGGCCAACAAAAAAATGGCACAAAAACTTGACTTGCCTTGACTTTAGGTGTGATTGGCTTTTTTTTGCCTTTGGCTTTTTTGAGACGAACAGAAGAAATTCAGTTGAATTCTATGGGAGAGAAAAGACAACAATTTGCAGAAAAAAAATTCCAAAGCCTCCCCATACTGTGTTTTAGAAAAACTTCCCACAGGGCCAAAAAATGCCAAGTAAATATGGCATTTCAATAAATTCCATTGACTTACAGCTAACATCTGGCCACAGGCGTTTTTGCTCAAATAAAAGTAATTGAAATAGTGTTTAATAAAATAAATTTTAAAGGGAATCTGTCAGCACCCGGACTGGACCAAAGGTGCTGACAGTGTAGTGTAGGTGGCTGGCCCCTGTGAGCACGGTACCTGTAGTAAATGCGCCAGATTAGTAGGTTTTACACAGTCTTGGATCTTCCACTGTAATCAAGAGTCAAAGATAAGTAGTGGCTCAGTGTTTGTGTCGCACTTTGGCACACCTCATAACTACTTCCTCCTCTCTCTTTTTGGTGCATATTTAATGCTGGCCAGCCTCCTATTCCATGCTGTCATCATCACGCTGTGCCTCCTCCATGCTGTCATTACCACATGCATCGCTGATCTCTCGGGCCACGCCCTCCTGACCTCACCGATCCTGCATGGGTGTCCCAACTGAAGGCATTGGCTTCAGTTCTTCAGCACACTCCTATGATGCATGTGATATTGGCAGTCAGGATTGCACGGCCCAAGAAATCAGCAGTGCATGTGGTGAGGACAGTAAGGAGCAGGAGGCGCACCGCAATGGAGACAACATAGAGCAGGAGGCCTGCCAGAAGTAAATATGCATCAAAAAGAGGGAGGAAGAAGTAGTGGTGAGGCGTGCCAAAGAGTGGCAAAAACGCCAAACCACTACTCTTCTTTGACTCTTGATTACAGTGGGAGACCCAAGACTGTCTACAATCTTTCTGTGTGGTCGTATATACTACAGGTACCATGCTCACAAGGGGCCAGCCATCTACATTACACTTGGGTCTGGTCCAGGTGCTGACAGATTCCGTCTCAGCCTGTGTGAAACCAGCCTCACTTCAGTAACTTTATGTAGCAGGTATTTTATAAGTAGCAGGTAGTTCTTGTATTTTTAGCAGCAGAAAAACTGATAACAACCATTATGATATTTTGTCATGTGGAAAACAACAACTTGTAAGTTATATAGATTTAGCATATTTATCCAGAACATCTGTTTACTGACTTCAAAGGATTTGAGTCTGACAACTGAAAGTGCTTTACGGATAAGAAGTAGTTCCTTAGCAACAAAGTACACGGTGGTACTTTTTTCTTTTTCGATATTGTGTCCACCCTGTTAAAAACACATAGTTGGCCATACAACAACTATGCAAAAAAGAGTGTCCTCACTTAAGAGTCTCCAAACACAGGACTAGCCAGATATCCCAGCCAACGGGTGTCTTCTGAAGGGAAACTACCAGAACCACCATATTAAGTGGCCCTATAAGTCAATGTACTGACAATGGAAAAACCAAGGCCAGGTATCCATCCACAGACAGCTGTTTTGAGCTGTTGCCCCTCATCAGTGTGGAGCAGGATTCTGGCTAGGTGGGAGCAATGCCTAGTAGAGGCATACAGGAAACAGATCACTGATCTCAGCTGCTGGTAAAAGCGCTCAAAACAGTGAAATCCTAGGTGCATTGCTCCTTGGGAAATACAAATATGCAAAAAGGAGAGTCTCGAAACATGGGGCTCCTGTAGGGAAACCACCATATTAAGTGGCCCTATAAGTCAATGTAATGACAAGGGAAAAACCAAGGCCAGGTATCCATCCACAAACAGCTGTTTCGGGATGTTGCTCCTCTTCAGTGTGGATCAGGATTCTGGCTTTTAGGGTAAATTAGGGTCCTTTTACATTGGATGATTACCAGCAATGAGCACTCCTAGAAACCCTAATTTGCTTGTGTAAAAGTTTCACCAATCTAGAAGAGGTAAAATCTACAAGAGGTAGAATGCCCACTGGTTGGTTGATCTCATCTTTTGTGCAGCAGTAAAATCTATGGTTATTGGCCAAAGAATGTTACTGGGCAATACAGCGATCGTTCATGCAGCCTGGTCGCTGGATTGACTGTAAAACTACCTTAACAGTACAATGTTAACCACTTTTTCAAGGCTTTTATGTCATATATGTCTGGTGCACACTATAGGTAATCATATCCTCCATATACATTATCAGGTCCTCATATCTTATTTCTACATTACCTGATATGTAACTGTATACTAGGCAAGAAACCTGAGGCACACTACGAACCTCACTGCCGAGATTGCTGGAAACAAATCTAGACCAGCATAAACCAGGGAGAATACTGATTTGTTAGTTTCAACTTGGAACAATAAGAAAATGAAGACGTCTCTAGCTGTGATGCTGAGGCCTAAAATAGAATGGGCACCAGAAGCTTGTGTGATGTTATTACATCTCTCATTACGGAGCTAGGTAAACAATGTTTAATTGCAATAATAATTTATACACTAGAATAATTTTGCAGGGATATTGTAGAATCTTGAGGCTATAGCCATCATTTGTTGTTCTGTATCTGGCTATATTTAATTATTAATTTTGGAGTCTGAAAACGAATTATTAACATGAAGGCGATTTAATTAGATGGTGATTAATTAGTCCGAGAATGTGGGTCAGTAAAGATTGCCTTACAACTAATTTACCTAACATATAAGGCTGAACATACCCATAATTCACATCCACTGTAAGGTACTTTCTAGAAGGAAAGTAATATTTCGGAAACCCATCATAGTAAAAATGCTGTTCAATCTGCAGTCACCATGTTTTAGAGAAAAAAATTGGCTGGACTTCTTATCCCAGAACAGGCAGAAATGTAATTGAATAAACTGATGCGTAAACTAAGTCTTTCCCACAAATATATTAAGCTACTCAGCTTCTCCAGATTGGACTGCATTTTTAATGTTACAGGTTCCCTTTAAACAGTATTGGTTGAAACATATTTTCCTATGTGGAAACATTGTACACTGCTAAAGAATAGTACAGTACTTTGTACTATATATCTGTACAGTAAATCACGTCCTCATTCAGACAGGAAAGTGGAAACAGCAAAAAGAATGGCAGTGTAGTGGCACCATGTAATACCCATGGGGGGGGGGGATTTATCAAACTGGTGTAAGATAAAATTGTTTTAGTTGCCCCTAGCAACCAATCAGATTCCACCTTTTATTTTTCAAAGAATCTGTGAGGAATGAAACGTAGAATTTGATTGGTTGCAAGGGGCAACTTAAACAATTCTACTTTACATACATTTGATAAATCTTCTCCATTATGTTTAAAAACACATGTAGGCCAGAATTAAAACTAAATAGTAAAAGCAGTGATGTTCCGGAGAACTAGTAAGACTGTAAACTGCCTAGAGAATCAAAGAAGCAAAGACCCATTTGACTGGTTGTCAACATCAAAAAAATAACTTTTCCCCTGCACTAGTTCTTTATGTTATCCCCAATGCCTTATAAGCTGTGCCCAAGCCCCCCATTCTGATCCAATAGGGGTGGTACACGAAACCAGACTGGCATTGTCGTATCCATAGATATACTAACTTATGGTGGCAGATAGGTACGCTTTAACGGCTCAGAAACCTACTTTGTTGTGGGTTGTAAAAATTCTAGAACCTCCAAGTTAACGCTTGTAGGAAGAGAGTATACAACAATAGTTTAGTTCATAGGATGCGTCTTCCTTTACCTAACATGGTGTGCCTGAATTCCACCATATTGATATGGACGGATGTTTTTAAGATACTGTAAGTGTTCAAAGTTCTTTTTTTTTTTTTATTTAGAGACCTGTTTTGTTCTCATGCCTCCCATATACTTGTTCCATCCAAAACATTTTTAACTAAGTTTCCTATTAAAAGTGGTGCTCTTTTTTTGCTTGTATACTTTTAGGGTACAAACCCACACACCGTATACACAGCAGATACGCAACAAATACGCAGCAGATTTGTTAGTACAGATTTGATGCTGTGTTCAGTTATTTAGATATAATCTGCTGCGTTTTTGCTGCGTTTTTGCTGCGTGTTTGCTGCGTATTTGCTGCGTATCGCAGCAGTAAATACGCTGCTTATACGGTGTGTGGGTTTATACCCTTACAACAGAAATGGTCACAAGTCATCCAGCTCTCCTCCTTCCATCTTCATACCTGTGCTCCAGCACAGATGCAAGCCCCGACTCTTTCGTAATCATCCAGCGAACATCATATAAAACTTCTTACTTTTATTGAGCAACTTCTTTAAAAACATCGATCTTTTACCAACACATTTCAACGGGGGTTATACAATTTTATTCGTGGCTACATTTCCCATGATGCATCGGGTAATATATGTGTTGTCACACACGCACCTGTGTGAACAGACGGCACCTTCCAATACACTCCTTACAGGCTAGATAATTTAAAAGAACATGTTTCGTACATTAGAAAAACAAAAATTAGAACCCCAATGATGTCAGTTACTTGTCTTCTCTAAGTGATGTGAAAACCATTCACATATCCGACTTCTTGAATTTATTTTCTTGCAAGAAATTGCTTTGAAGACAGTGCTGGGTGAGCTGGACCATTCTGAGGAAGCGTAGCCACGCGAAACGTGCGTAGGGGTTAAGCACCACCACACTGCCATGGGTCAACATGATTTTATAGATTTGTGTTAATAAGAAGTGGCCAGAATTGTGTTTTATTCCTATTTCGAGAGGCCCTCTGTTATTTTTTAGATACACTAATACCTATGTGACTCAGAACATTGGTTGTTTTAGCCGATAACTATAATATTATAGGCGGTGTGTTTGTAGGACGCCATTTTGTAATCTTTTGTATTATGTGCATATATTGTCTTTAAAATTTTTATTTGAAAATAAATTCATGATTTTTAGCTGAAGCCTTTGTTCTTTGCTCTGTGTGTGTACTATAATTTTGTATACAATAGGCTTTTTATAGAATTTTTTGTTTGGGTTAAGAGAGGAATGGGTATAAAGAAATAGACCCATATTAGACAATTATTTGCTAATACCCATTGGAACGTGTGTTTCTAACCATTCTTATAATGTTGGATGAATCCATTTGCCTGAAACTCAATGGTATTTTTTCAATTTCACTAAAAAAAAATCTAAAAGTTAATCCTTAACCAAACATTTTTCTGACACTTGTAAAAAAAAGAAAAAAAACTTTGCCTCCACTAAGGTACCGGTACTGTAACAGTGCTCAAGATATTTCCGTAGGCCTTGGCCTACCTATACCTTGTTTTTTAATGTACTTATGTGCATTAGTCTTTAGTGTAATTGCGATTGGGTTTTCCTAAAGGATATGACCACTTGACACAATGTACGTACAAACTTTGAGCCTTGAATCTCCTCAGCCACAGTGGAAAGGCTATATGGGGTCCACCAATGACTTATAACATATACACAGGACAGATGTGTTGGTAATGCAGCTCTCTGAGTCTGTTGATAAATTACAGCATTAAAAAATGATCTTTTGTGTTTTTCCTACATTCTTACTCTTTTCTTAATCTGCATAATTAAGTGACACACATCATTGCTCTGCATTCTGCAATTTGGATGTACATGTGGAAATGATCAGAACAGCAATTTGAGGTCCAGGTGGTCACAAAACTGGCAACCTCAGCACAATAGTAGAATCATCTTTGTTTCTTTTAGCTGGTTATTACGCTGTTCTTATGCTGCATTCTTGAAGACCTGCTACAATAATACATTACACTACAGTACAATCAGGATTCCCAGCAGTTGTAATGCTGCCAGAGAATACAGCTGATGAAGGTTACGATGGATGGAAATCTTTTTCATCACTTGCTAGAAAACTGTTTTGTCTTTTTTTTAATTACATTTTGGTTTCCAATCCTTAACCAAGAAACAGATACCTCAAGCCAATACTAACACACAGCGGTCCTCCTCTCACAAGCACATTGCCGCAGTGGTGTAATCCTATCGCCAGAGTGCTGACCAGCCCCAAGGCATACGCAGTAAGTAAACATAGCAGAATGTTAGATGTTGGATGTTTTTATCCCATATTATATTGTATATACCATTTAGGTATGCAAATACAGTCTTCCACGCTTTTGTGCCCCCCCCCCCCCCCTCCAATATAGCATATATTGAGAGATAATAGACCAAATGTCTGTTTGGTGTATTAAACCCAATGTCTGTGCTATAGGAATGCCATAATGTATGTCAGAATGCCCTTTTGCCATTATTCTGGTAGTCCACAGTCAAAGCATGACCTGAGAAGACACTCCCTTTGGCACCTAGTGAACTGCTGTAAACATGTCACCATCTGACAGTATGGCATAAAATCAGAGTAGAATATTTGTATAAGTGTCCCTTACGTTACACAGACAGGGAATATATAATTAAACTATCATCTAACATTGGGGTCTGATAGTGCTATCTATTAACACTGGGGTCTGATAAAGTGATCTATTAACATTGGGCTTTGATAGTGCTATCTATTAACACTAGGGTTTAATGGAGTTATCTACAACATTGTCCTGTTGAGAAGTAGTAGGGCATAGGTAACCAGTAAAACCCATGTAAAATGCCAGCGATCAGCTGACGAGCGGGAAAATGTCCACTCATCAGTAATGGGCTAATAATGTGCGGCTAATAACATTGAATGTTGAGGGTCACACGAATAATACAGTGATCGTTTGTGTGGCCTGGGCAAGAGATTCATCTTGCCTTGTTCAGGCACTGAAAATGAGTACTGATCTCACTGATCAGCATTTATTAGCATCCTAGCATACTTTTTTTTAACAATGTTCTAATGTCAGATAACTGGATATTCATATTTAAAATGTGATCATATTGTAACATGTCTGATGTTTTTTTAAGCAGGAGGAGCTGAAAGATGAAGATATGGACTGCATTGTTAGTCATGATGAACTGACATCATCATATGAAGACACCGTATCAGCTTCTGCCCTTCCCCGTACCGCACAGCAGGGCAGAGATGAGGGAGAGTCGGTACAGGCAGAGGGTACAGACAATGTTCAGGATGGAGATCTTGGACTTGGGAGATATGACTTTTCACTTGACAGAGGATCTTACCCCCCTCATCTCAGTCAGCCTGGGGGACATGTGCACATGTAGTTCCGTTTTTAAATGCAGATATTGCTGAATATATTATACTAGATGAAAGAAGGGATTTTTTTTATTTTTAAATTTAGCTAAACATGTTACATGGACACAGAAACTGTTTTATAGTTTTAACTTGTAAATTTACTAGAGACCAGGGATTATCGGTATGCTAAAAGGATTAAACAAGGTTTCTATAGGATGGGAAGTGTTCACTAGAACAGGCTGCAATGCTGTTACTAGGGGCATAAACTATTAAAGTGTCACTGTCATTTAACCTAAAACTTTGGACATATCATAAACGTATGTCAAAAGTTTTTATCAATGTGATCAGATTTCTTTGACCCCCGATGCTTCTCCTCGCTTTATGTAGAGATTGGTGGAGTCTCAGCGCCAACTTCATTTTTTTATTTATGGAAGTGACACTTTAAAAGTCCTATTAGATGGTGCTTGATTGGCACTCGCTAACAGAACCTTCACAAGGCTCTATCAGTTGTGCATCCAGGATTGTTCTTGTGGCCCTTTCTTGCAATCAGCTGTTGGCCACACTGCTAACACACATCCTCTGCTACATGAGCAGATGTGTAGCCAACAGCCAATGGTTCCTTAGCATGTTAGAATGACCCAATGATAATTGCTAGCCCTGTAACAATAGGGCGATATCAACCTCTTTGGCCGATAATTGCTTCGTGTAAAGGCCCTAAATAGCTTACTTGGCTGATTACCAGCCATTCAGGCCGATAATTGTTTAGCCTTATTGCACGTGTTGAAAGGCAATGATCAGCTGACATGCACAATGTCAGCTCATTGTGGTCTTTCAACATGTTGAAAAATCAATAATGGTCTGAAGCACGTTGCTCTGTGTAAGGGGGAAGCGAGCGCCAAACTGACTGGTTGGCACTTGCTCCGTGTAATAGGGGCTTACATCTTGATTTTCAGCATACAATTGCCCCATCCAGTAAGGCCTCTTTTTTAATTCCTATATGAAAAATGCACTTTTATACCATAGCTATGCACAATTTATATTTGTGATTTCCTTTCAGTCCACATTAGTGTCAGATTTAAATATAATATATAATGCCCCCAGTCTAAGTTTTAGATCTTATTCTCAGTGTTGTGCAATCATTTTTTTACATATTATCGAGTAAATTAAAATGTATAACTTGGAATATATTTAGAATGAACTGGAATAATCCTGACTATTATATGTTAGTCAGCCTTATATATAAATGTTAACTGAATATAAACAGTAAATGAAAATCTAAGACTCCGTTCACATCTGAGTTAGAGACTCAGTTTAGAACATCTTTCTCAGATTTTGTTACATTTGAAAGGGAATATAATGTTGCTTGCAGCTTAGAACAGACCCTTGGTAGTTCCAGGTTATACCCCTAGTGAGCTTACAGATTACTAAATCTTTGGAAACTGCCAAAGTCCATTGGAAGCGGGATAACATGAGCTTTATTTTCACCATGTTATCCTCCCTCGAAACACTTTTTATTAGTTGCTTTCCAATTTATTTATAGGGGTAGAAGAATATGTGGGAGGAAGATCTAGAAGTCCTAAAATTTGAATGTATAGGGCCCAGATATGTTATATGGCTGCCATATTGAAGGGATTGTTCAGGATTAGAAAAGCATTGTCACTTTCTCCAAGAATCTGCACCTCTCTTGTCTCAAGTTCAGGTGTGGTTTTGTTTTGAACTCCATTCACTTCAATGGAACTGAGTTGTAAAACCCCAGCCAAACTGGAGACAAGAGTCATGCTGTTCATGGAAGAAGGTGACCATGTTTTCCCTAAGCCACTCTTGTCTCCAGTTTGGGTTTGGGTTTTCAAACCTAGTTCCATTGAAGTGAATGGAGTTTAATTTAAAACCACACCTGAACTGGAGACAAGAGTGGTAGTGTCTCTGAAGAAAGTGGCCATGTTTTTCTAACGCTGGTTGACCCCTTTAACGGGGTCCCAGAGGTTGGACATAAACTGGGCATACTAGCAATATAACATAACATTATAAAAAAGAGAATATGCCTTTAAGATGTGCACCATTTTTTGTACCATTAGTAAATCCTCCATAACTACATCCTTAAATTCCTCCTTTTTTTTTTTACAATGACGAAAAAATTAGTATTATCAAGATTAAACTGTAAAATGAATTAATGGGGATATGTTAATGGGTGTAGGAAAATCCATAAATGCTGTCTATAAATGATCAGTTACTTCAGTAGGATAAACTGTATATATAAAACCACAGAATTAAAGCCAGGGATTTAATAGATTATTAAATTATAAAGTCACACCACTATAAATTGTGATACATTACATACTGTTGTTATTTTCACTATCCCCCAGCTACCTATAATAACTGTGAACTACGTAGACTTCTTTCAAGCTTGGAAAGAATTAGGAGCATTATGCAGCCGGCTGCCTATAGACACCAGCATTTTTATTTTGAGTTTGAGATTATATATATATATATATATATATATATATATATATATATATCGTAGTGCCTCAAATCTATATTTCCCTTCACATGGTCATAGTGTTAAAGGGGTATTCCCCTCCCAACTAACATAGTTATACTAGTAGGTTTCATCAAATATATTTGCAAATACTTGCCTCCTTCTCCTGATATGCTGCTCCTCCTCTTATTGTTGATAGCACAATTTCTAGGTAACCGACCACCACTTTGGTTTAAAGCAGTGGTCTCACTTGTTATTAATAGAGATATAGTATATACTGCTTTTAGAGCAGAATGGTGGTCAATAACCTGGACAATAAGCTGTTGAGAATGGAAGGAGGCAAGTTTGCTAAATGATTGTATTTGCAAGAAGATTAAACTTGACAAGCCCTGTGTTAAAGTCCTATTCCACGGAAGGATTATCGTCCGTATTTGGCCGATATTGGCCGTTACGACTTATAGTCGTCCCGTAAAATAGAAGCCAACGATCAGCCGACATTGTTCATGACGGCTGATCGTTGCAGTCGTTTGTCTTTCAAACATGTTGAAAAGCAAACGTCTGATATAGCAGCAATCTGCTGCCGTTCCTCTATGGGCTAGCGATCACCCGGGCAGCCCCCCGCACCTCCCCGCGACCCCAGACAGTGCTTGTTTGCTCTTCTCAGTTGGCCCGTGAAATAGGGCCTTTAGTTGTGTTAGGAATAACCATGAAGCAGTAAACTCCTTCCTCCCCCTCTTCTAAGCCCCCTACAGAGTGGTGGTACTACAGGGAACAATCTGACACATTTCATTGCAAAATGTACTGTATGTCAGGTGGCTGTCAGCAGTGCCAGCACTCTGCATGACGGTAGGAGGGCTCACCACAGACCTGTACTTCCTGTCTTGGAAAAGCGCTGATGAAATAGTTGTCCATACATGGTTCAGTTATACGCTGTTACATAAGAACCCCCTTTCTGGGACAGCAACCTATCCCAATTTATGCATTTACAGTGGGATATACACTGCAGTATTGGGAGGGGGGTTCTATGTGAGTATTCCTGACCTACAGTATACCTCTATTGGAAGAACTTAAGGTGAACATAACCTAACATAATTGTTACCGGAGCTCACCCAGAAACTTGCTTGGCTCATTTTACATCAATGGGCAAGAAAATAACAGATTTTAATGGATTTTAACAGACCATAAAGGGTTATATTTTTCATTGAACAAAATGACCTTAGTACTTCAGCAATAAGATGTCAACATGTAGCTTTCAAGATAAAACAAAAGGACGGCATAGCAATCAGTTACACAGCTTAGTTACACTTACTTGGATCATAGTTGCATTGGGATTGCATCTTATGAACCTTCAAAGCATTAGCTCCCTGTTCTTCTGAATCAGGAATAAGGAATAGAGATGAGCGAACCTTGAGCATGCTCGAGTCCATCTGAACCCGATTGTTTGGCATTTGATTAGCGGGGGCTGCTGAAGTTGGATAAAGCTCTAAGGTTGTCTGGAAAACATGGATACAGCCAATGACTATATCCATGTTTTCCACATAGCCTTAGGGCTTTATCCGACTTCAGCAGCCACCGCTAATCAAATGCCGAACAATCGGGTTCAGATGGACTCGAGCATCCTTGAGGTTCGCTTATCTCTAATAAGGAACCTTCGGCCCTCCAGCTGTTGCAAAACTACAATTTCCATCATCCCTGGACAGCCAAAGCAAAGAGGCATGATGGAAATTGTAGTTTTGCAACAGAAGGAGGGCCGAAGGTTCCTTATCCCTGTTCTAAATGTTCTTTTTTACCCTTTAATGTGAATAGCACAGTGACCATATACAGGAAGCCCCTGAACAGAGTTGTAGTTATTCCTAGGTCTTCATGTGCAGGGTATTGTATTATGCTGTTACACGTACAATGGGTAGACAGAGCCATCTGTGCCTTGTAATATGATTGTTTTCTGATTTACCAGTCAGCTTTTTTAAAGCCGATAGGACCATATTTTATCTATTTCTTTTTTGCCAACTAACTTGTCATATGTGTCTAAGTATGAGAGGCGAGGTGGGAGGAGCTGTGCAACAAACAGATTGCCGGAACTTTTTATAAGAACATTGTTGGCAGCAAGTGGTGTTGAGTTGGCAGTAAATGATGGTTCTGCTCTATCAGGTTATATTTCTCAGTTTTGCCAACAGTTTGGTAACTATTAATCTTCTAACACATTATAACAATATATACAGTCATATAAACATGTCTGAAAAGTGGAAGAGAAACATACGCAAAATGAGGTATTTTATAATGCCCATAAGTATATGACAATATGATTTGCTTCCATGACCAAAAAGGGGAAAAAATGAGGAGATTTTTTTTTAAGTCTTTACCCTAATATTTAACTTTGGTTTTTACTAAGCTGTAACATTACTTATCTCACTATACAACAGGGATGGGAAACTGTTGTTCCTCCAGCTGTTGCAAAACTACGATTTTCATCATGCCTGGACAGCCAAAGCTAAAGCTTTGACTGCCCAGGTGTGATGGGCATTGTAGTTTTGCAACAGCCGGAGACCCAAAGGTTTCCCATCCCTGCTATACAATACGTAAGGGACAAAAACATAGATATCTGTAAACTTTGCTTAGAAAGTTCTGCCATAGTCAGCATTGCGTTCCCTTTGAAGGGCATACCTAGTGTAGTATTTAGTATTGTGCTCTTTACAAAGGTTTTTGTTACACTGTCTTCCAAATCAGTCAATATCTACTATTAGGCCGGGTTCACACAGCATATGACACCGGCCGTTCTGTGACCAGGCCGTGTCACCGAATGATCAGTGTCAGTGAAGTTCATCCCAGCCGGTAATGCAGTTGTTGGATGAACTTCTTTTGTGCTTAATTTGGATGCAGGCGCATCCGTGTGCACCCGCATCCCAATTCACCATGGCACACAATGGAGAGTGCGTCTGGAGCCGCATGCTCCATTGTGTGAACTGAGATGTCTGTGCGGCTGCTATTCAATGAATAGCGGCTGCACAAAACTGACATGTCAGTTTTCCGTGTTGTCGGGTGGAATACACTTCAGACGGGATTCCCTCTGACTTCTATGGCAATCTATCTTATGTATTAATCACAGCAATTTGCAACAACAGCCGTGATTAATACAAAAGATATGTTGTGTGAACATAGCCTTAACATGTAGCTGAAATCTATGCAGCCACTTACCTTATTGCCTGTATTTAGTCTTTAGGACATACAGGAGAATTTCTTTAATCTATGGTTTTGGATATTGGACTTCTCTTACCTGTTTTTATATAACAACTGGCAAAGTCCATTTCATAGCAGCCATGATGTCTGTTTAGAAAAGCATGCTCTCCAATCATCATGGAAGGGTAGTCTCAGGACAGGGGAGCATCTTAGGCAAGGAGCAAGACTTTATCTATTAATGTACAATTGCATTTCTGCTTGTCTCTCATGACTGTTTTTGAGCATCCGTCAACATTAAAGTTGAGATAAAAAGAAAGGATATCTGATTGAGTCAGTAGTATCTGCTTAAGATGACAATATGCTAAAAGCTTTAAGGGGAGTCTGTCAGCAGATTTATGTTGCTGAACCAAATGCAGCTTCAGAGTCTAACAGGCTCTCATATAACCGACAACTAAATTTTACATTACTACATTATGGTGTATTAGAGAAAAAGTTATTTGAAACCAAACCATGGCACAGGGGAAGTGTCTGGGAGGTGGTGTCCCCCAGCTCCTTTCTCCACCCAACTTGGTTTGATTGACAGCTCTCAGCTTTGTTTATAGGGATACACCTGTCAATCAAGCTGAGCCAGGTGGACAGAAACAGGGGAGACTGCCTCCTGGACACTTTCCCAGGTCACAGCTTGATTTAATACTAAGTTTTAACTTAAAATAGCATGGTCTTTCAGAGTAAAACTGAGTTATCAATGGCGAGGGAGCCTGTCAGAATTTGTATGTTGCCATTAGTCCCCGCAGCATTACCCTGCTAATAGACTCCCATTAAAGTGTACATTTTACATGTTAAAAGTTTTGATCGGTCAGGGTCTGAGTGTTCATACCACAACCGATCAGGAGAACCAGCGGGTGACATCCATGCTGCCATGCACTCCTCTCCATGCTCTGTATCTATAGACTTACTGTACATGGTGTGGCTGTACTGATCATGTGACACAGAGTCAGGAGAAAAGGCACTGAGCATGGACTTTGCCCAACCCATCCTGATTGGTCGTGGTCATTTACATCAAAACTTTTCATCTGTGACATGTCAAAAGCACACTTTATTAAAGTACATGGAACTATATATATAGATACTTTAAGCCTTTTCCAAACTGTCACACCACATGGGATACATTTTCATGCAATTTTTTAATTCAAAGATCAACATTCCTTTTTTTCACCTGTTCTGCAATAAATTTATAAAGTTCCCGTAATGTGATATATTGTAGAAAATGTATGGTATCTTATTGTACTTAAGGCATACTATTATACTCATCACTTTAATTACATAGTGATCATCTTTATATAGCTACCTTATGCTTGTGGCTGTAATCATTTGTATAGTCTCAAAGAAACAGAACAAACCGAGGATATAATTATAACCTACACAAAATTACTCTTTAAAGTATACGTCCATCAAAAAATATGCACCTTACAGGACTCCTATGTTTTTCTCCGAAAGTCTTCCCTGAGACTTGTATTGTCTCAGCACCAGTAAACGTGCGTGCAAAATGTGGAATTGTATAAGCCAACAGTGTTGATTTCCTGGTCACCAGTTTATTCCATGACCCCTCTTTCCTCCCTTACCTTCATTTACTCATGGTATACTCTCATAGCCACATTCCTCCCACCCTGGAAATACTGAGCTGGTACAACTTGGGCCTTTGATGCATTGATACAGAGGACTCTGTTGACTATCAAAATGGAAGCCAGCTATAGCCATACACATAAAATGAACATCCACAAAAAATGGAAAAAAAAGGTTTCTTGAACACAGTCTTTGGAAAACCAACGAAGTGCACTTTGAGCATACCTGATACCTGTAAGGCTATGTTCACACAGCGTTTAACAGCATCCATTGCATAGTAATGGCCACTGATAAAACTGCCGGCCGCCATGCTGCATTTAGGATGTTCTTTTTTAGTATTGACTTGCGGGCACAGTCGGGTGTGCCTGCAAATCGATTAACCATTCAATTCAATGCAAAGTGCGGCCTCCGCTGCACTTTCCATTGAGTGAAAAACTATTCATTTCTAAAGAAATATTATTTCTAAAGAACGGGCGTTAAAATAACGATCTGTGACCTCAGCCGGCGGCATTGCACTGCCCCTGCAGTAAATAACGGACACTGATTCCTCAGCGTTTGTTCTTAACATAAAAAGAATGTACTGTGAACATAGCCTAAGACTGGCAGATAGTGTGGTGGGAGGTGAGAAGGAGGATTGGCCAGTTTGCAGGAGAACAGGAAATCTTCTGCGCAGCCGCATAGGACTTAACATTTAATACAGGCTTCCTGGTGCTGAACAAAGAGATTAAATTAGTCTGGTTTATTTTTATGATGATTCTTAGCACCGAATAGTATTGTTTCTGCACAAACTTTGATAAAGTTCTATTCCTGAATGTGTATGCCGGGAATTGGAGCCCTGGAGTTCTAGCAGTTTATTTATGGCACTGACTGTTGACTTGTGTAGCATGCACTATAAAGATTTCTGTGGATGAATCCAGTGTATCTCATCCATATGGATCGCTAAATACTGCCCCCTTCTCTATGTGCAACAGTCCCTGAGATAAACTTTTAGGGATAGAAGTAGTATAGGCAAAGTAGAATAGGAGCCCTATAGACCTCAAACCAATGGGTTCAGTCTAATATAATGTGATAAATGGTATTATACTATATTACATCATATATGTGAATGTAGTTAAGGTTTGACTTGAGTGAAAGTATGGCTTGAAGATCTTGTTCTGATGTATAAACATTACTATGCATAATGTTGTGAGCTAAATGTAGCAAAACAATGAACAGCAATGTAACTATCCCCAAATTATACTTCCATCTTATTGTTACTATGCTTTTGCTTCATATGTTAAGGTAATGCAATTTCCTGAAGACGTAGACTAGTATATTGTATGTACTAATGTTCTGCTATATGCAAAGTTCTTTTACTTTTTTTACTACTTCTTTTTTAAACTGTAAAGCTTCTTATGAATTTCTAAAGTAATTTTAATAAATATTCTTCAATTTAACAATTTTGGGCAGTGTTTTTCTTTTTTTGACAAAATATCACAGCCATTTGTAAAAACTGTGAAATAATATATATATTTTACATTCCTAACAAAGATAGTTTAGTAAAATTCTGTAAAGGGATTATCTGTAGAGTAGAAAAGGCCCTACCTCTTCTGCTCTCCGTCGCTCCACTTCCTTCCTCTGCCCATTTCTGGTGCTTAATGTTTTTTTTAAACTCGGTTTATTAGAATAAATCACCAAAATCACATGTACATTCACAAAGACAGTAAATGGGATAATACAGGAACTGTGTGTTAACATGTTTTGCAAGTCATCAGAAAAACAAAGTCGAACTTTACGGTCCAACATGGACCTACATCCAGTCACCGAAAACATATAGGAACTATTTAGGTCCTCACTTCGTGATCCGAAGTCAGTTAGTCGAGAGTTACTCCACAATCCCCAAACCTTACCAAATTTCTTAGGACATTTTATGTGAGTAAACACCACTCTCTCATACTCCACCACCTTATTCACTAAAGATATCCATGTCCTAAGCCTGGGAGGTCGTTTGTCTATCCAACTTAGAGCAACTTAGAGCAATACTCAATAGCCATGAAAAGTGATTCTCTTACACAGATACAAATGTGATGGGGCCAGGTCTCCTCATCCAAAAGCCCAAGAAGACAAATTGCAGGGTCTAACGGGATGGGTACTTGAATCACTTCCGATAGTTGCTCCACCACCTCCTTCCAGAAGTCATGTAGGCGGGGACAAGCCCAGACCATGTGACAGAAATCTGCAGGTAAGTGGGAACATTTAGGGCAGGAAGGCTCAGGTATTCTACCCATTCTACATAGTCTGACCGGTGTGAGATAGCATTGATGTATGAAATAGAGTTGGGTCATTTTATTGTTCACTGCAGGGGAAACGTGCAAATGAGATTCTAGTAATTCCTCACAATCCTCCTCAGTGAGAGAGGGAATATATGTTTTCCAAAGCTCCACAGAGGGGAGAGGGTGGCTATGGGCTTTTGAGCGGATGAGGTGGTCATACAGAGAGGAGATCAGGCCTCCTGGGCCCTGAGATCTAATAATTCCAATGAGTGGATAGGACGATATGTGAGCTCTAGGGGAAATAAACTGGGCATTTAATGCATGTCTAAGTTGTAAAAAGCAATAGAACTGAGAGTGTGGGAGTTCATACTTGTCTCGCAGATAGTCGAAGGAGACCACTGCATCATCTACAAAAACATCTGCTAAAGTATTAAAGGACAACTCCCGCGGGACCCCCCAAAAAAAAAAAAACACAGACACACACAGACACCATACTCACCATCTCTCCGGTGACGATCGCCACTCGATTCGCCCGCCGTCCGCCTCTCCGTCGCCGCCGTCCGCCATCCAGCGATGTCTCCGACTTCCGGTTCCAGGGGATGGAAAAGGCTGCCAGTGCGCTTGCGCACCGGCAGCCTTTTCATTGGCTGGAGCGCATCACATGGCTTCCAGCAAGCTCAGCCAATCAGGGCTGAGCAAGCTGGAAGCCATGTGATGCGCTCCAGCCAATGAAAAGGCTGCTGGTGCGCATGTGCACCAGCAGCCTTTTCATCCCCATTCACTTTGCATGAAGACGCCGAGGAGGAAGAAGACCCGGACCGCCCCCCGGCTCTGACGTCGTCGTCACCAGATGCCGCCCGGGAGAAGAGGACCGTGACGATCGTAATAGGTAATGTATATATTCTTTAACTTCCGGGCGGGGGGTTGGGGGTCCGAAAGTGGGGGAAGGGGGCCAGGCCGGGTATTTAACCACATTACAAAGTTATATAACTTTGTAATGTGTGTTAAATGAGCAAAAAAAAATTTTTGTGGGAGTTGTCCTTTAACTCCTAGCTTCGACCAAAACTGGCAATCAGGCAAGTCATATAAATGTGTATACAGTGGGTTTTGCCAGAGTCAGAGGTCGTCCGAGCAAGGTCTGGTGCCCAATGTTACTGTTGTCACGGCAACATTGGGCAGTCATTGGAAATTGCCAGTGCCAGTGATCACCTTAGTTCTGGAATTCTATATCTGAATATGTGAACAGACAGTTGCATAAAACAACACATAAAGAACAGTATGGGGAATGATGCATGACAGATAAAATCTTCAAAATAATAACAATATAAAAGTATTCCTTTTCAATCAAAAAATATTAGGCTATTGGGCGTCTGACTACATGGACTTTCAACAACCTTAAGATTATGGCTAGGGGGAGTTTTAATGGAGCAGGTACATTGCCATTCATAATCTTAGACACTCATAAAGACAGCTAAGCACTGTGCAGTATGGCCTACTGACCTACTATTGACCATCTATCCTGTGGATAGGCAAGAACTGCCGCAGGAAGAATATTTGTAGGAATTATCACTATTAACAATATGCAATACTGCTCCATGGCTGCAACCTACAGGCCACTGCGGGATTAGTGACTGCACCCTTTTGGTTTTTTCTTTGTACTTACTCTTTGAATGATCTTTAGCTAAACGTATTCCAGGAGGACAAGCGAATAATGACAAATATAAAGCTATAACCTCAAAATTACCGGGCAAGCCGCTTCCGTCTCAGTTCCAACCTGTAACATTTTCCCTTAGCAACCTTGTGTCCTCGGAAAAATCTTCAGACAATAGTAAACAGACACCAGGAGAGCATTGTTTGAACTGAAACTAGAGGAAAAGAGTGGAAAGGTTCAAGTATAAAGGGGAAGCTATTTTTAGCTTTTATGTTACCAATTATGTTTGAACTGTTAAATAGCCTGTATGGAATGATATACGAGTAAACTAGGCAAAACATGACCTATAGCTAAACTAGTGATAGAATTGCAGTCTATGCTACGGATGGTTGGATTTATGAATTAAGGTAAATTAAACACATTGGTCCAAATATATTAATGTGTCCCTGGCAGAATTCTGACTGGAAAAGTGACACAAAGGACCTTTCTCCGCACTTCTTCTGCATTTTTAACCACTTTTCCAGACACTTTTTTGCTGAGTTTGGAAAAGAGGTGGGGCTTGTGCACAAAAAATACACCTCAATCTGAAACTTCAAGCCATGTAAGGCTGGGTTCACACTGCGTTTTTGCAATCCGTTTTTTCATCCGTTTTTTGCAAAAAACGGATGAAAAAAATGGATGCATTTGTGTGCATCCGTTTTGATCCGTTTTTCCATTGGCTTCCATTGTAAAAAAAAAAAAAAAAACTATCAAAATGGATCCGTTTTTTTTTACGAACACAAAAACGTAGCTGACACTACTTTTGTGTCCGTTAAAAAAAAAACAGATCCGTTTTGATCCGTTTTTTTACAATGAAAGTCAATGGAAAAACGGAGCAAAACGAATGCACAGTAATGCATCCGTTTTTTCCATCCGTTTTTTTGCAAAAAACGAATTGCAAAAAACGCAGTGTGAACCTAGCCTAATAGGTGGTGTAAACTACAAGTAGACAGTCTTTACCTGGTTACAGTACCCTGTTCAGTGGTGGTTAGTAGACTGCACTTACCCAGTTCACCTCCACTCCAGGAAAAGGTTTTCTCCCCTCCTGACAACAGCATGGTATGGGTAAATGGCTTCCCTGCTTCCCTTCTTAGAGGCATCTCTATTACCCTGATATGACTCTTGTTCTGATCCATGCCGCTCAAAAAGTGACTAGCTAATTGCCACATGCTTGCTGTGTGGACTAGAAGTAACCTTCCTAATATAACTTTATGAGACATATAAGATTTCCGAATTTTTGCAGTGGGACAGTGAGATTATACAGCTCTAGGAGGGTACGGCCATTACGGAATACCTTTGGTGCTAATGAGTGTACTTGATCTGGAACAATCTTTAGGTAGATGTCAAAATAACAGCCACATGAGTGCCAGGACCCAGGATGTCCGGCCAGAACATTGCCTAGAGCATTGTGCTGCTTCCACCAGGTTGCATTCTTCCCATAGTGCACCCTGGTGCCATCTCTTCCCCTTTTATGTGGCACACATGCTCCTGGCCTTCCACATGATGTAAAAGGAAATAGAATTCATCTGACAAAGCTGCCTTCCTTCTACACAGCCTCATGTGCAATAAGCTGCAATTCACTATAGGGGTAATTTATAAAGGCTTGTATGCCCGGTAGATTTAATATAATTACTCTAAAAATCTGTGTAAATTATAGCTAAAGTCTTTCAGTGCACAAATAGCCAACAATGTGCTTAATGTATTAAGAGGTTGGCAGGTGCGCAAATTGATTTTAAAGCTGAAAATTAACCCCTACAGTCAAATAAGAATATTTCTTTCTCTCTCTCCTGTACAGTCCCATGCCTTGGGTTACCTCCTTTCTACCTTCAAAGACTTTATAAAGCAGATTATTGTCCTTGAACACAGTCTGTTTTTATCTACGCGGAAACTTTTGGAGCAGTGCATCTACAAAGCGCTCTCCCCCTGTGTGTGACCATGTGACTTAAGGATATTTAATTATCCATACAGCAGGGATTGTCCAGGTCACACAGTCTGCTCTTGTCCAAGCTTCATTCTCTTCCCAGTAAAACTCGGCATTATTGCACTTATCCAACATCCTGTTCTCTAGAGAGGTCTACAGCTTCTATTTTTTGCCTATTTTACTTTTAAGAAGTCGTGAGGCATGGAAAACTGACAACCTGGTGTATTAGGAATGTGGAATTTGTGTCTTTGCTAAAGTGGTGTGAGCCGCCGGCTGCTGTGTCTTCCTACAGGCACATTTCTCTTCTAATGAGAAGGACTGAACTCATAAAACCACAGTTCCCGTTGTCTCGTTTTCAACAATATAGGGACAGTTGTTATTTTTAGAATTATTTTTATAGCGGTAGTTGTATAGGATCTTGGACAATACAGACTAAATACAATTCCAATGGAAAGTTATAGGAGTATGTGCCAAAATTATTGAAGCTGGCATAATCAAGTTGTGTTTTAAAAAGTTTATTCTTACTTAAAGCGATTCTGTACCCACAATCTAACCCCCCCAAACCACTTGTACCTTGGGATAGCTGCTTTTAATCCAAGATCTGTCCTGGGGTCCGTTCGGCAGGTGATGCAGTTATTGTCCTAAAAAATACTTTAAAATTTGAAGCTTGTGCCAAACGGGAGTATCTGTGCCCTAACTTTGCACCACCCCTCCGTCCCTCCTCCCCACCCTCTTCATCATTAGGAATGCCACTGAAACATTTTCTCCATGTTGAACATTGCACAGGTACTTAACTATCCAGCCCATGTGCCGGGCTGCCACAGGTGGGGAATAGGAGGCAATCTGCCTGGAGCATTCCTAGTGATAAGGAGAGTGGTGAGCAGGGATGGAGGGGTGGTGCAAAGTTAGGGCACAGATATTCTCGTTTGGCATGGGACTTCAAGTTTAAAAGTATTTTTTTAGGACAATAACTGCATCACCTGCTGAACGGAGCCCAGGACAGATCTTGGATTAAAAGCAGCTATCCGAAGGTACAAGTGGTTTGGGGGGGGGGGGTCAGATTGTGGGTACAGAGTCACTTTAAAGGGATTTTCTGATATAAAAAATTAACCCTTGCTGGTTATAAAATAACAAATACATTATTCACACCTGCCACTTCTGTCCGACCTTCTTTCTCTGCTGATGACTCCGACCACACTGCAGATTATGCAGAGGCCAGAGATTGGCTGCAGTGTGTTCGAGGGAGAGAGCGTCTTCGAGGGGACGTAACCAGAGGCATCAGAGTGGACAGTGGAGGTGACACTGATCTCAGAAAGCAGAATACAGGTTAGTATGGTGTTAATTTATAACCATAGCAGGCTGCTGTTCTATACTATAGTCAGATCCTTT
This sequence comes from Dendropsophus ebraccatus, assembly GCF_027789765.1. Classification (NCBI taxonomy): domain Eukaryota; kingdom Metazoa; phylum Chordata; class Amphibia; order Anura; family Hylidae; genus Dendropsophus; species Dendropsophus ebraccatus. The sequence goes on from NC_091459.1 coordinate 97,744,298, forward strand.
TGGTTACCAGACTAACAGAATACTGGTTTATGTATATGACAACCATAATTGGGTTTGCAGCATCTTAAAAAACAATTGTCTTTTTCTTTGTAAAATTATGACACCAGTAGTCCCAATTTTATAACAGTAATACTATCAAGACCACCGTGTTTGCTGTTAGGTACCTACTTTTCTGTGTTTTAAAGGGGTTATCCAGCAAAAATCTTTTTCTTTCAAATCGACTGATATCAGAAAGTTATATAGATTTGTAATTTACTTCTATTAAAAAATCTCAAGTCTTCCCATACTTATTAGCTGCTGTATGTCCTGCGGTAAATGTCGTTTTATTTGCAGTCTGACACAGTGCTCTCTGTCTCTTTATCGGTTTTCTATGAATCCCCATAGAAAACCTCTCTTGCTCTGGACAGTTCCTGTCTCGGCCAGAGATGTCAGTAAAGAGCACTGTGTCAAACTGAAAAAACAACATTTCCTTCAAGACATAAAGTAGTTTAGAACTATGGGAAGACTTGAGATTTTTTAATAGAAGTAAATTACTATATTATATTATATATTATATAACTTTCTGACGCCAGTAGATTTGAAAGAAAAATATTTTAGCTGGACAACCCCTTTAAGTGTAAACTTAAACTAAGAATTTTTAAATTAAAAAAAGTGGGTCATCATGACCTATTGAATGGATTACCTTGCACCAATATTGTGCACCCAAATTTTGGTACCTTTAAACAACACCAGGAGCCACATTAAAGCATCCAAAAACATGTCTAAAATAGGAAATGTGTCTAAAATAATAGTTACCAAAATTTGCCAAATTTTTATGACAGTCTAAAAATAAATCTGTTCCACGTTTAAATGGAATGTTCTGATATCAATTAGTTCATAATCACTTGAAGAGACACACAATATTGGGTCTGAAATTAGAAATCTGATCCAGCATCTATCACAGAAAAGTGGTGGACCAGGGCTGATCATCTTTTAATCGCCACTATGTGCAATAAGTACTCTTTATATTACTATGAATCATGTGGGGGGTTAGGTTATGTTTCCATTACGTACATTTTTTTAAACTGTCCAATTCATCTGAATGGGGCTTACAGAAATCCTTTTACATGCTGCAAAAACTATTCCATAGATGAAAAAAAAATTGAATTCACAAAAATGTCTACCAGAAATTTACCGCAAATAATGAGTTGGATTTGATGCAGAGTTTTGACCCAATTGATCAAGCATGAAGGGGAATATAAAAAAGTTCTAATATATTCACTTTGAATCCACTACTGGCTTTAGCTTAAAAAACAAAACACTGCACATGTGATTCCTGTGCAGCTAAAAGATGTGCTGCAAAACTGTAAACACGACCAGTAAATGCCTTTGGTGCACACTACCAGTGCAATATGACCAGCGTCAGACTGGGCCACCAGAGGACCGGTGGATCCTCTGGTAGACCCTGGTCCGACACGCATGTACCACGCAGGGCCCCCCGACAGTGACAGTGCTGTTGTGCAGCTCCCTAGGGGACTTCCGGCACAGGGAGTGCGTGTTAGTGACGATCCCTGTGCCGGAAGTACCTGCCCTGGCGCACACTGAGCTCGCTGGTGCGTGTGCTGCCCGGGGACATCAGCCAGGGAGCCGAGCAGCAGCTGGGGGAGAAGACAAGGCGACAGCTGCGATGGGGGAGCGTGTTATTTGGTGAGTTGTATTTTTTTAATCTGCTTTGCACAGGGGCCATCTATGGGGGATAATACAGGGGGGAGGGGGCATCTATGTGGGATATACAGGGGGGCATCTATGGGGGATAATACAGGGGGAGGGGGCATCTATGGGGGATAATACAGGGGGAGGGGGCATCTATAGGGGATATACAGGGGGGGCATCTATGGGGGATAAACAGGGGGAGGGGGCATCTATGGGGGATAATACAGGGGGAGGGGTAATCTATGGGGGATAATACAGGGGGGAGGGGGCATCTATGGGGGATAATACAGGGGGAGGGGGCATCTATGGGGGATAATACAGGGGGAGGGGGCATGAAAAGGGAAGAACTCTGATCAGAGAAGACGCCCCCATGTGATTCACTTTAATTTACATGGTGTATACAACCTGTGTAGAGCTGGGTCCACCTCTTTATGACTGGATGAGGTGATAGTGATCTGTGTACAGTGGATCGTATTCAGTAGTAGCAGTGGTGTTAGTCAGTATGCAGTGGTATTAGTCAGTATGTGTTGGTAATATTTGTTACTTGTTATCTGGTACTGTGTTTTATTCTTTGTATACTGGATTTGGTCAGTAACAGTATGGTGGTGATGGTAGTGTGGCGGTAATATTTCCCCCTTGCATACTGGTATTATTGACTATATTGGTAAGTACAGTATACAGGATTTGGTCAGTAATGTCGGTCTTGGCATATATATATATATATATATATATATATATATATATATGTATATATATATCTCCCAATAGCAGTAGTGGATTATAATAGGTCCAATTTGGGTGGTAGCCCAGGGCCCTGAGCTCCTGGGGGACCCATGGTCACCCAAACAGACATACTTTCAGTAGTGTATTGTCTCCTGGTTACAGTTCTGCCATAATTTGCAAGAAATCACTGCTTTTTACTGCAATTTTGCACAAATGAGGTCCTTATGGCATTATCTATACTGTACTATGAACACCACACTAGTGACTGCCATAGTTACAGTGGAGTGGGGGGCCCAGGCTCGGTGAATAGCCCTGGGCCTATGGTATAGTTAATCCGCCCCTGCCCAATAGCATCGCTTGGTCGAGGGCAAGTTGACAGTCTGCAGCCCTCAGGATATGCTGGGAGTTGTAGTACAGTAAGGAGACGATCCTCTGATAACTGCCGCTAGACTGCCGTAGACAGATGTATTGCTGGACCTTCATGGCCGATGTTGTGACCCACAGATTGCAGCCACCAGGAGCCTCTGCACACAGTGATTTATTAAAGGGTTGTCCACTCAGAAACTACAACTCCCAGCATACCCTGACAGCTTTATAAATGTAGGGTGTTTTAGTTCGACTGAAAATGTTGTTCACAAGGGATTTGTCACAGATACAGATGAACCCAGGGAAGGAGCGGGTCAGAATGTCGTGTCTCACTGGTTCTATATTGGTGGGCCCCAAGGATCATTTCCTCTGGTGGGCCCCAGGTACCCCAGTCCAACACTGAATATGACAAGTGTGACTGCAGAGACATTAAAGATCCTCGTCTCCCAGTTTTATAACATGATGTTTATTTGTGTATATGGCAATTCCTACATTTGCATTGACAGCCGGTATTATTATTACCGTATTATCGTATAATGTGATATTTTCATAACTACAGCAATAAAACATTTGGTCATTTATTCCCCTATTATATGTGTCAGGAATAAAAGGTTTACATGCATATGTACAGTGTATTTCCCAGTGTATCTGAAAATAACCATTGCGTCTTATAGAGATGGCATCAAGCTGCAAACCCAGATTGGTCAATGGACTTTATACCTTTTATTGTCATAAAATGAGGTTTCTGGAATTATCTGTTCACCAATTGGATCGCTACCAATTCTACATTTGTGTTTGCTTGATACCTGTCATTTTTAGGATGGTTCTCTATTTGCTAATGTTATCTGGTCAGGAGGACCAGCAAACTGTCTAATGATGTGATGGAAGGGTCAGGCATGTTAGATTTTATCTGCCTGATTCTTTTGTTCTTAGATAAATAAGCCGCAGACAGAGAAGTCTGGCAGTGCCTTATCATTCTCTATTCATAACATGCCAGCCAATTTTTTATTTTGACAGGAGTTCCCCTTTAAGTTATGTCCATACCTTGATCCTAACTAAGGTATGGGGAAAAAGAGTTGCTATAGATGAAATGAGGGCGTCTGCGTGGCTCCTTCTCCGGACATCCTAGGAATCTGATCATTACACTACACAAAGGTCCTATTATATCCTCAAGACTTTGGGCAGCTGCCTTGAATGTTAGTAATTCCTCCTTGTTCATACACTACTGCTTCCCATTGATGGGCTATTAATTAAAATCTAACAAAGTATGTGTTTGCAGCGTTTTTGGTGGCCATTAGTTATATTTGGTTTGAATAGCAAAGATCAGATACTTATTTTAATGAACTATAAGGCAGATCTCAATGGAGTGCTTCATCAAAAAGTTAATATTATACATAAAATTATGATAAATTGCTGGCAATATTAGACAACATCTATTCATCAAATCATTCATCAAATTAAAAATTTAACATGGCAAATAATTGAAATGGAATATACTGCCGCCATGCTTGAGTGATCATAAATGATAAAAAATATGATGAGGGCTACGGTATAAAATTGCGTTAATAAGATTAATGCGTCCAAAAACTTCACGTTAGAGGACTAACAGACATTTACTGATGGATAAAAACAGTGAACTTGTGCACGTATATGATATGAAAGTGATGCCATGAGGGTATTTACACCCTCATATATATCCTCTATAAATGGAGGGTGGGCCCTCACAAAGATATATTTTTTTAGTCAACCCAAGGAGCTGAGTCGTAAGCCCCTCCTGTTGCTCAGCAGTATACATTTAAACCCGAGCAAAGTGTAAACCGCCACATACCATGGCATACTTGCAGAGCGCCCCTTGAGTTTAATGGACTGGATGTAGTCTACTAGTGATTATGTTTTGTCCCTTTCATTGATGTGACTCATAAGTTTGGCTGCATACATGCAAAATGTACAGCTCTACCGATGCCCAATATAAATAAAGAAGAACATACTCACATAGTGCCCATTCTGCTATGTGTGTTCACCTGGTCATCTTTCTTGTTCCTGCTTTCTTTGAAGCTCTGAAAGAGGGGGAGGGATTGCTAGGTAAGTATGTTTTTTTCTAGTTTGAAAGCTCTGGAGGAGGGGGAGGGATTGCTAGGTAAGTATGTTTTTTTTCTAGTTTGAAAGCTCTGGAGGAGGGGGAGGGATTCCTAGGTAAGTATTTTTTTTTCTAGTTTGAAAGCTCTGGAGGAGGGGGAGGGATTGCTAGGTAAGTGTTTTTTTTTCTAGTTTGAAAGCTCTGGAGGAGGGGGAGGGATTGCTAGGTAAGTATGTTTTTTTTTTCTAGTTTGAAAGCTCTGGAGGAAGGGGAGGGATTCCTAGGTAAGTATGTTTTTTTTCTAGTTTGAAAGGGGTACAATATACATTTTTTGCCTAGGGCAGGAATGCCCCTTTAGGCTATGTTCACACTACGAAAGAGACCGGCTGTTTCGTGACCCTGGCTGGGTCACGGAACGGCCGGTCTCTGGCCGGATCATCTTGGCCGGTACTTAAGTACCGTCCGGATGATCTTTCCGGCCGCAGAGCTCTGATGCGGGCGCATCAGTGCGCGCCCGCATCAGATCTTCCCATAGCACACAGTGAAGCAGGTGGCCGGAGCCACTTGCTTCACTGTGTGAAATGACAGGGCTTTCTGCGGCTGGAATTCACTGAATTCCGGCCGCAGAAAACTGACATGTCAGTTATTTGCGGCCCCGTATGGGATCCCGGCCGGAGCATATACGATGTGTATACGCTCCGGCCGGGATCCCATTGAAAGTAAGGCATTGTTCCACCGGGCCAAAAGTACGGCCATACTTTTACGTAGTGTGAACATAGCCTTAAGTAATAAAAACTAAATAAGAAATAGAGTACGTGTCCTTCATGGTGGATTTGCAGTTTCTTTAAGTTTCTGCTGGTTGTCTTGTACTGCGTATTACACATGGATCTGCTGATGAGAGAATATTGCACCTTTGCCATGTTTAATTAAACGTCAACACATCATGAACGAGGAGACTGGCACCGGCACATGTAACTTGTGAACAGTGTCATGCTTCAAACTGCTGATTCGCTGACACCAGGAACTTAAAAATCCAACAACTTGTCTGAAAAAATCTGCAAAGCAGACGCAGGAAGGCAAATGTTTCTACAGATCATATTCACCTTCCAGCGCTACCACTTCACGTGTCTTATTCAGCCTGTCATTTGCCTTACGGAATATTTACAGCGTATCCTACAGATTTCATTAAACATAATAAAATGTTCTCCATGCATAATGCTGTTTTTTCATACTTTACATGAGAAGAATTATGATTCCCATTCCAGATAATATGAATATGTGTTCAAAATATCACACACTGCAATTTATCTCAATTAATTCATTAAACTGCTAATTTCTATAATGTATTCGATTGATTTATGTAAGTCTGTACACCAAGACCTTAATCACAATGCCTTATATTCTGAACGGTTTGTCTCCTGGGTATATGTAACTAATGATGTACGAAGCGCCATACAGCATTTCCATAGTATAGACCTGTCCGCCTCTCTGTGCAGGCTACATGCAAATGCATAAGCATGAAAACTGGCGGATTGGTCTCTGTGGTATTAAAGGTATTAGCCCTAGGTGCCGGGTACCAGGAATGGGTGCCAAGAAAGCACTCTGCCCTGGCTAAGGCTCATAGATACAAAGCTATGGTGAAGGAAAGCCTGGTGATGACTGTGATTGACCATAAAACTCCTTCCCTGCTATGTTCCAATAAAATTATTTTTCACTTTGGAAACACTTAACTTTAATGTAGGAAGCTAAAATAAGCATCTTGTGTAGATGTAATGTGCCTGAAGAGCAAAACCAAAGCTTAATATTAATACGTTTACACATTATCAAATATCATCAAATGCATCATGGTAACGTGAAGAAAAATGCTTCATTCACGGAGAGAATTGGCAGAATTCCATAAATAGATGTTTCCTATCAAGCCTTCCAGCAATGGACCTTGTACAGCAGAATAAGGAATGAGGACGGAGAAATCAGTTTCCAATGGAGCTTAAAATACTATAACTTAGGGCCTTAGACTTATGCTTAAAGTGATAGTCTCAGTCCCCCATCATCTCTAGATACAGCTACAGCACTGAGTAGAGTCTAGAGATGGGGGCGGGGGTTGGGGGGTTGGGGTGGTGGTCTCGGCACAATATTATCCAATATTTTGCTGTGACACTTTGTGTGACATATCTGTGTTACACATCCTGATGATTTTTTTTTATTGACAGTAACACCTTAAAGGGAAACGTTTAGCTTTTTATTGTACTTATAGCATGTGTTGCCTGAACCTAGCAGCCCCAATGCTGCCTGAAAAACGTGGATACAGACATAGGTTGTATCTTTGTTTTCCAGGACACCTTAGATCTGCAACCACCTTCGGTAATTAAATGGAGAGTGTTCAAGGTCTGACAGCTATCTCTCCCGATTCATTGCTTTGGTTTAAGAGCTCTCTGTACTGGGTAGGGGGGGAGAGGGGGAAGGGCATGGTCTGCATAGCGGGGTCTACAGCACTGTACTCTGACCCAGGAAGCCTCCCTCACCTTGAAAATTATAGCAGATCCACCTCAGGCTGGGGCTTGCATCAGGGGACAGGACTGGAGGTAATCTCTTCATAGCTGCAAACCCTCTCTCCCTGGACAGAGAGTGCAGCTATACTGTGCTCACCCTATACCCTGCTCATTCCTTCCTGCAGTCTCTGTCAGCCCTTGTGTTTCCCATTCTCTCCATTCTTGCTATAATGAGCCCGCACTTACACTCAGCTATATGCACTGCTGCTATAATGCGCCTGCACTTACACTCAGCTATACACACTGCTGCTATAATATGCCTGCGCTTAAACTCAGCCATTCACACTGCTGTATAGAAAGATTTCTGTCACTGTCCTCCTGCACATCTCTGTGATTCTCACTTCCTGATTATAGGATTATGCACCTACTATACATTATACTCCCCACGCTGATTGCTATACTGGTTTAAGAGTAGAATTTGATTACAAGCATGGCCCCCATAACAATATATATATATATATATATATATATATATATATATATATATATATATATATTAGTAGCTGCACATCAGGTCAGCGAGAGGAGAAGGTGGCTGCTATGGCACAGATATGGGACAAGACAAGTGTCAGCTCAAGCAGCAGATGCTGACAGTTCATTGCAGCAGCTGCAGGGCATCCACTCACCTGCTCCTGTAAGCTGTTGCGGAGATCTGTCTGACACCTCTTCTACCATTGCTTTATGCTCTCTGTCCCCCAGCCAAGCGAAAGTGCCTGTTGCCTGAGTGGCAACTGACCCACCCGGACTATTGGTACCGCCACCCACAGAAAGGGGAAAAATAACCCAAGGTGTATGGTGCTGTGTGTATGGGTGCCGGTGCATACAAAGTATGACAGACTCCCAGTGATATAAAAACAGAACAGCTTTACTGTAAAGTCTTTCAGCAGTACAATACATTTTGGTAGAATTCATAACTCTTTGACACAGACTCTTAATACTGAAACTCGTTGTGCTTAAGGAGGTGCTGGAGGAGTAGAGTAGAAGAGAGGTGAGAAGAGTGGAGTAGAGGAGTTTGTCGCAGGAGCCCCAACCCAGTGTAGCTGTGTATTCTGCCGGAACATGAAGAGATATACTTTATAGTGAAATACTTGTACAGTGGTACCTTGGTTTAAGAGTAACTTGGTTTAAGAGCGTTTTGGTTTAAGGGCTCACAGTTTTTCAAAATTGTGACTTGGTTTAAGAGCATTGCTTTGGTTTAAGAGCTCCCTGTACTGGGTGGGAGGGGGAGTGGAGGAGGGGCATGGTCTGCATAGCGGGGTCTATAGCACTGTACTCTGACCCAGGAAGTCTCCCTCACCTTCCAAATCATAGCAGATCCACTTCAGGCTGGGGCTTGCATCAGGGGACAGGACTGTGGAGGTAATCTCTCCATAGCTGTAACCCCTCTCTCCCCGGACAGAGAGAGCTGCATGTATGTGCCCACATCTGTCCTGCTCATTCTTTCATGCTCCCTGCAGTCTCTGTCCGCCTTTGTGTTTCCCATCCTCTCCATTACTGTACAGTAACTTATAATATTACATATTCTGCTGTTTCTGAATGTTTGTTTTTTATCTGTTTTACATGTTATTTAGAATAATAAATCATTATTTTTGGGGTGTGGAACCAATTGTCTGCATCTCTATGACTTCTTATGGGAAATTTTGCTTTGGTTTAAGAGTGGATTTGGATTACAAGCACAGTCCCGGAACCAATTATGCTCATAATCCAAGGCACCACTGTACTTGTAGTTGTGTTTAGACTATGTCTGACCACCTTGTGCCCTACAGTGTCGACTGACCCGTCCTGTCAGGCTACTACAAGCCCAAGCCGTGGTTATCTGGGGGTAGCTAAGTATCTGGGGATGTCCCAGTTACCTGCACTGCAAGATAGGATACGTTGACCTTCTTTATGGTAGCTTTGTCCTATCCAGTCCTATCTAGTTCCTCTTGTGTTGTGGATACTGCCCTGCTCTTTTCAGACATGTTCTAGGCGTGGGTTAGGTTGTTCCTGAACTCCTCTTTAAAGTGCTTAGCGCTGCATACTAAACGTAGTAGTAGTAGTAGTAGTAGTAAAAGAAGTGGTTGTCTCTAGGTTCATCTTTCTGTGTAAATTGACCCTAAATGTACTTAGTTTGTTATGTTTCCGCACCTCCCTGCCTTCCTGACACTGTTTTGTTTACCAGGACTTTGCCTTTAATGGTGAGTATATTTAATATTTAAACACTGTAAACTTTGTCCTGTATGTCCAGAACAGTGCACTCCACTATAAAGCAGATATATGGAGTTTTCTCCTGTGCTGGCATCATTAGAAGAACCGGAATAGATTATTTATAGACTTTTTTTTTATTCTTTTAAATGTCTCATGATCAAAAGCCCACATATTTTACTTCAGCCTAAGAAAGGTGATAGTTGGATTGGTTTGCACCCAGTTCAAAGACACGTGCCTGTTAATACATATGGTGCATGTGTGATTGTTTAAAAGTCAGAAAATCACATTTTAGTCTGCTATAACCAGGTATAGATTTGTGACAAGTGTAGTTTCTTTCTCTCTTAATAAACTTGGAGACAACTTCCAGTCTTCTCCAAACATTTTGATGAGTGTCAGAGTTTTTATGCATTGTACATGATGATTTATGTCAAAAACATACATATATTGCCTGATAAGTGTAGACCAATGTCTCTTATACTACTCTCATACTGCCCTGCAGTATAAGGCTATGGTCACACACCATCAAAATTATACAAATAACAGTTGTAATAAAATAATGGCCGTTATTTGTTGTTGAATAGCCACCGCTCAATGAAAATTCTTTCCAGTTTGACACAGTGCTCTCTGCTGCCACTACTGTCCCTGTCAGAAACTGTCCAAAGCAGTAAATCCCCATAGAAAACATCTCCTGCTTTGGATAGTTCCTGACATGGACAGAGGTGGCAGCAAAGGGCAATATTTCAGACAGGAAAGAATACACCACTTCCTGCAAGACATGCAGCAGCAGATAAGTACTGGAAGGCTTGATGTTTGTTTTTTCATTAGAAGTCATTTACAAATCTGTTTAACTTTCTTACACTAGCTGACTTAAAAATTATTTTATTTCTCTGAAGTGCCCCTTTAACCCTAAGGCTGGGTTCACAGTGCGTTTCTGCAGTCCGTTTAACGTACACAAAAATGTGAAACCTCTTGTTTTGATCTTTTTTATATAATGGAAGTCAATGAAAAAATTGCATAAAATTTATTTTATTTTTTACCTTAAAAGGTATATGTTGAAGAGTGAACCCAGCCAAATGCAGTCTTCTGCTAAAAAAAAAAAGAGTACAAAATACAAATAGTGAGGGTACTGAATCTAGCACTATAGAGACATAGGGGGAGATTTATCAAACATGGTGTAAAGTAAAACTGGCTCATTTGCCCCTAGCAACCAATCAGATTCCACCTTTCATTCCTCACAGACGCTTCGGAAAATGAAAGGTGGAATCTGATTGGTTGCTAGGGGCAACTGAGCCAGTTTTACTTTACACCATGTTTGATAAATCTCCCCCTAACTTTGTGCCTCTTTTACACCTAATATTTTGGTCTGTATTTGTAGCCGAAACCAGGGCTACAACCAATACTGAGATTTTTTTCCTATTGTTTTACAGCTCTTAACTTTGTATTGCATCAACCTTGTGCCTTATTGCCTTATGCCATGCCACTTACACACAAAAATAATATGTGACCCACAAGCCATGTTCTCCCCACACCCCTTCCGTGCCGCTTGTGAAGTTCAGCATGTCACACTATCTTAGGTGTTGTTTGCAGCCTTCTAAATATATCTTAAAAGAACAATTCACCTGAACTATTTCCAGGCCATATTACTATCCAGTTTACTGTTACTTTTGTTTCAGTGTTTCTGACAAACAAACACCGCAGTGCACCTTCAGTAAGATGAAGCAGGTTTTTTTCCCTATGAGATGTTTGGCTTTAAAGTAGCTAAGAAACAATAATTTGCAGTCATTTTTTCCACAGCTGCTTCCTTTGTTCATTATGATTTGCTGCTGTGTAAGTCTAACAAAGGAGGACGTTATTCATAAAGGTCCCATGGAGTTTCCATGTAATGCTAATGTGCCTGGCACTATCAGAGTCTGATTAATTATACTCCCACACGTTTCAATGGCTCTACTTTGTGGACAAGTGCAAAAAGTAATATAAAACTTATTATAACTGCAGCTAGGCATAACCTGAGCAATGCTGTGCGGGATGAAAGCAAAGAAAATGGCGGAAAGGAAAATGCTGGCTGCCCATACACTACAGCACAAATCCGTAACAGACTACAGTACAGAACATGTGGATATAGAGGAAGCTATCTGCATGGAAAAGTTATATAGAGGAATCTTTCTGCATGGAAAAGTTAGCGTCCTGTGGATTTCTATATATTCCTACCTTTTTCTTTTTCTCTTTTTTACCTCATGATATATCAGTCACACACAGTTAAATGAAAGCTAAAAACGGACGTCATTTTGAATGTAAATAAAACAATAGGGCGCATTTATCAGTGTGCGCCCTGGTGTACGCCACAGAAAAGGTGCAGATTTTTGCCTTCTCCATGGTATATGCCAGGTGTAAGCCTCACTTTCCTGGTGGGTGAGGGGGAAGAGGGGGCATCGCAAGGCAGAGAAGGGGTGTGCCCTCCTCCTACACCTAATTTATCACAATAGTGGTAAAAGGAAGAGGTTGGTGGGTTTTGGTTGGTGCGCAAACACTCCTTTTGGAACAACGGCCACGTTCCCCTGTTACTTCTCTGAATGAAGAGAACTCCTGGCACTGGTGTGATGTCAAATTCAGGCTTTTATTTGATGCAACGCGTTTCGAGGGCAATTTGAGGTAACAAACAACAATCTTTTATAGTAAAACAGTAATGGATGACCCGAAAGTGCTTCCTGCACTCAGGTGACCTCTGACATCATCATCCCACATTACACTGATACTAACAAACATTTGGCTAAAAACACATATCTTACAATCCATGTATATACAGGAGATTAAGTGAAATAAAAATACACATCCTCATAAAAAGCGTTCTTTACATTTAGTGGAAATGCTTCTCTGCTGTTTTCCAGACTTACAAGATCACTATCTCTATCCCATATGGCTTTCTAGTGCTGGACATAGATCATTACCAATATCAACTGCAGGAGGCAGAATGTCTGAATGGTCTAGTGGTAAGTGTCTGGCCTATGACCAATGAGCCTAGCTGAAATCATGGGCTCAAGCCCCTTGGGAGGTTTTAGAGAAATTTTGATGTTGACATTTTTAGGGTGCCTTCACACGTAACGTATCGCTGCGTTTTTATTGCTGAGTGTTTGGTGCGATTTTTACATGCAAGTTTTGATTTTCACATGATTTTCATTTTCATAATCTTTCTGTGTAAATGGACCCTTAAGGGCCAGTTATATTCTGACAAGTGAGCAAACGTCAGCTCGTCAGCTGATTGGATTTTTTCTACAGCTGTAAAAATCATTGTTATAGGCCGGACATTGCTTGTGTAAACAGGAGATGTGCTGCCGAAACAAAACATGTTAATGGCTGCAAAAATGGCCATGTGTTGTGGTCATGTGAAGGCACTGAAAGTGATCTCCAATTTCGCTGATAAGTGCTCGTTTGTGGTGGTGCACGTCCACATATCGTGGCGTGTAAGAGGACCAGGACAGGCCACTTGATAAAAAAGGGGATATGTAGGGATGTCACTTGGGATGGGGAATTATTACTAGATGGAAGCACAGGGGGACATTACTGTTTGCAGGCATTCTTGCTCACCCAGAGCATACATGCAACATTTTGACCACGTTTGACGTAGTGTGGTTGAAATGTTGAATAGTTGAAGTTCTACACCTATAGATGCTATATCTCCTACCATCCTGATCAACCAAATGTTGTTGAAAAATTCCCATTGACATGTGAAAAGTTTTTTTTTAGTGATAAAGCCCATTAAATGAGTCATATGTATTACATAATATAGATTGTAAAACCATAAAAGAACTCTCACCCAGTCATTATGCGCATTTTCTATCAAAATTCCCCTGATTTTCAGTTCCAAAATGATTCCAACTTCTGTGTATTTATTATCGGCAATAATATGAGAAGATATAATACAGTATCATTCATAATATAACAACAGTTTATGGATCTATACCAACACCACCAACAAAATTTTCACTTTATGAGGTATAACGGTTGCTCTTTAATCAACAACATGTATAGGATAGTTAGAGGACAGTCACCTTCCACTGCACTTGTATCCTTTAGTGCACATTACATTATCAAGGATATTGTAATTACAGAAATGTTTTTAGTATAAAATATTATTACATGGAAGAGCAAGAAGAGTGAAGAATGATGGATTTCATCAGCGCTATTCCCCATTTTATAATAAAAAACAAATTGTTGACCTGGGAGGACAAATTAAATGGAAGAGAATTCAGTGGAAGGAAACAGAGATTTATCTTCACAGAACATTTGTACAAACATATTCTTCCAGATTGACAAGAATGTAATACAGTAATAAAATAATATATTCTCCATGTTTTAAAGCTATTTTTAAGATGTATATTTTAGGGTATGTTTATATGAATTTCTGTGACTAAAAATCTGTTTCATACATTCATCAAGCTATTTCTTTGCATGGATTTCTGTAGGCCACGTTCGGCATTCAGATGATACCTTAAAGTGACTCTGTACCCACAATCTGACCCCCCCTTCCAAACCACTTGTACCTTTGGTTAGCTGCTTTTAATCCAAGATCTGTCCTGCGGTCCGTTTGGCAGGTGATGCAGTTATTGTCAGAAAAAATGTATTTTAAAATTGCAGCTCCGTGCCCTACAGACGTATCTGTGCCCTTACTTTGCACCACCCCTCTGTCCCTCCTCCCCGCCCTCCTCATCATTAGGAATGCTCCAGGCAGATTGCCTATTCCCCACCTGTGTTACCACAGCACATGTGCAATGTTCAAACAGAAGTAAATGTTCCAGTGGCATTCCTAATGATGAAAAGGGTGGGGAGGAGGGATGGAGGGGGTGGTGCAAAGTTAGGGCACAGATACGCCCGTAGGGCACGGGGCTGCAATTTTAAAATTACTTTTATATGACAATAACTGCATCACCTGCCGAATGGACCGCAGGACAGATCTTGGATTAAATGCAGCTATCCGAAGGTACAAGTGGTTTGGGTGAGTCAAATTGTGGGTACAGAGTCGCTTTAAAAGTGGCCAACACCAATTTCATGCAAGTGATAATATCTAGGCTCACAGCAGTAAAATCACCATAACTGGCCACACACAAGATAATGGCTGGCTGCAATTTCTGCTACTACCAAGAGCCTTTTTCAGTAATTTACAAGTGAACGATAATTCCCAGTGGCTGACGACAGATTTATGTCTACCAAAAATGTAATTGACCGTGCTGGATTTTTTTTTTTTTAGCCACGGTTGGCTGTATGACTGGCTAAATTCGACGTATAATTAGCCATTTTGTGCAGGCTTCCTGTGGTTTGCATTTTTATGACTGTGTGATCACCTGGTTTAGTCATGCATGTTGCTGGCACGATCATTAACATGAACGATCTTATAGGATTTTGATAAGCCATGTTGTTGTCGATCAAAGTCCCATGTGTCTGGCCAGTTTTAGGCTACATTCACCTAACCTGCATGCATAAATCCACTGGTTTACATGACTACCTATTACCTTGAATGGGGATTGTTAAAATAAGTCAGACCTTCAATCCGTGGATAAGGCGGCAGCCGGAAGCCTTCTACAGGCCTCTGTGGCTCCTAGGTAAAGGGGTTATCCAGGATTAGAAAAACATAGCTGCTTTCTTCCAGTAGCTGTGCCACCCCTGTCCTCAGCTTGTGTATGATATTGAAGGGAATAGTCTTGAAGGGGTTAAGGCTGGGCTGTCATGTGACATAACATGTGGAGAGTCTGGCATCAAAAATCTCCCAACGCAATGCACAGATGCAAGAAAAAACATCACATTGCCCATGTGAACGCAGTCTAAGGTGTTTTTTGTTGTAGTCAAACTATGAGATGGTTTCTGCAGCACGGTCAGATATAGAGGGCCATAGGGAAATGAAAAAACAGCTGGCGGTTCCTGTTTCCATTTTCATAAATTTGTTAACCTATAAAAATGTTTCACGCTGAGAACTGAAACTTTGTAGTCACCACATTTACTACAATCTGGTATTTTAGTAATCTGACAGAAAAAGTAGTAAATTTCATGGACAGAAATAGTCTACCCTGAGTTTGGCCACATCTACACTACAGAGAGAGAGTGATAACTGTTTTTGAGGTTAACAGGAGACGGTGAAGTAAGTATATTGTACAGTATTATACATTAGTATGCATTTGTATATACTGCAACTGAGTCATACGTTCACAAATATTCTAAAAAGAAAAAAAAAGCACTGGGGGAGATTTATCAAACTGGTGTAAAGTAGAATTGTCTTAGTTGCCCCAGCAACCAATCAGATTCCACCTTTCCTTTTTCAAAGAATCTGCGAAGAATGAAAAGTGGAATCTGGTTGCTAGGGGCAACTAAGACAATTCTACTTTACACCAGTTTGATAAATCTCCCCCACTGTCAATGAATTCTACAATTTTAATACCATGGCATCCAATAGGGTGCACCACAGTCTAATAAACTGAATCAATGAGTCTCTGATACTCAGGACTGTACCCCCCCCCTTCCCCCCAGCCAATAATTTGCCATTTCTGACAATACTCTGCATAGACATACTATAACATTGACAATCATTGATAAGTAGGCAGCCCACAACAGAAGCGCATGAAAAGAGCGCTCGCACTTCAGACCAAGGTAAAAAAAAATATCCAGGCAAAGTAAAAAGCATAACATCTGAAATAACAGACACCCTCTATAAAATCCCTCTGAAATGACAGCGTGTTGAAGTGAGGGTGCCCATGCCTGCTCCTTTGCTGCCAGTGCTTTGGGCAGCATATAACAACTTATAGATTCTCTTGAGGGTGTGAACACAAGCACCAGCTGGAACTAGATTCTATTCATGGAAATCTGTATTTCTGTTATTATATACACCACTTACAGCATGTGCTGCTTATGTTCTTTCATACGCTTTCCATAAACTGAATGTTTATGTATAACATATGACTGCATGCCGTATTGTATAGCTGCTTTTTCCTTTTTATCCTAATTCCTTACAGTTTTCTTACATATTGGAAAATTACAAAGAAATACATTGTTTAAAAAAAAAAAATCTCAGAATCAATAGCCAAAGACAGGCTCTGGTGACTACTGCTGAAGGACAAGCCATGGATCAGAATCTGAGCTATGGGCTGACTTTTTCCTAATGGTTCATTTTGTGGTGTCCCACTATTGAGTGTCTTATGCACCTCTTACAAAGTTCTCACTCTAGGTTAAGGTGGTGATGAGGTATTTTACAGTTTCGCCACTAGGTGTCAGTATTTTAAATTTGTATGAATTGCACTGCTGAAGTCAGTAATGGATTAACGTTATTGTTGTACCATGTGTTTGGTGCTAACCTATAGGAGGTGATCTCTCTCTCAACCGATCTCTGCTCTCTACACACTGACACCCTTTAGGAGGAGTTATTTAGCTCTGTGTGGGAGGAAGTGAGCAAGTTCAGTCTAGTGTGGACAGTCAAGTGTATAGATGCAGCTAGAGACAACCAGTTGTTTGTCTATTCCTATTATATCTACTATGCAGTGCTAAACACTTTAAAGGGAGAGGAATCAAGGAACATCCTAGCCCACAACAAGAACATGTTTACAAAGAGCAGGGCAGTATCCTGAGCACAAGAGGAACTAGCCTGGATAGGACAAAGTTACCTTAAAGAAGGTCTATGTATCCTATCTCGCAGAGCAGGTAACTGGGACAGCCCTGGACACTTAGCTACGCCCAGATGACCATGGCTGGGGCTTGTAGCACCCTGACAGAATGGGTAGCTTGACACTGTTGGGCAGAGGTGGCAGGGCCGGACTGGGTCTTATAATCAGCCCTGGCACTCAAACTCCAGCACATAGTGGTGTAGGGAGTAGGGAGCCAGAGAAGCAGGCAGGAGTGCAGACAGGTAACTTATTAGTCCGACAGTTGCTGGGTTGAGTGGGAAGGGGCTGCATTCTTGCAGCAAATAAAAAATACGCTGGGGGAATGTAAAGCCATAGAAAACTACAGTACTAGTTTTGCAGCGAATTTCGCTGCAGAACTCGCAGTGTGAAATCCGCTGCAATATGATACATGTGAAGGCATCCTTAAAATATCTATAATCCCAATAACACCAATATAGACAGAATAAATAATACCATCACACCATAACCACTACCCTCAGCATACAGTGAGTGGATGATACCACTATACTGTCACTGAATAAGATTTACTATATAAAGAGCAATATTCTTCCTAAGCAGTGACGGTATAGAGGTATATACAGCTGTATGCAGGTTCCACAGACTTATAACTGACTATAGTGTAGGAATTCACAAGGGGGGGGGGGGGGGGGGCTTCTCTGTGATGTTTTTCATAGTCAAAGTTGTTCTCTGGTCCTTTTCTTCTGTTTCTGGCTCTGCCCTTCATGAAGATTTCTCCGGCCATGACTTGTTTCCACAGGATCTGTCAGACAAGCATT
Source organism: Dendropsophus ebraccatus (assembly GCF_027789765.1). NCBI lineage: Eukaryota > Metazoa > Chordata > Amphibia > Anura > Hylidae > Dendropsophus > Dendropsophus ebraccatus. The sequence continues at coordinate 97,762,329 of NC_091459.1, forward strand.
TTAGGCTCCACGCTGAAGGATCATCATCATCTCTATACAAAGTCCCCATGTATTACTCCACACAATAAGAATGCCCCCTCTGCGCCCACATATAAGCAGTTATGCCCAGTATGTGCCTGCAAATAGTATACAGGCTGCTCTGTGTCCATATATGATAAACAAGCCTCCTCTCTGACCCTATATAGTACAAACCCCTCTGTGCCTCCATATGGTATAGCCCCTTTGTATGGCTCCACATAATATAGGCCCTCTGTGCCCCATATAATATAGCCCTCCCTGTGCCTCCATATGGTATAGCCACCTATATGCCGCCATATAATAAAGACCTCTCTGTACCCCCTCCTTTCCCATAGGTATTCCTGTAGTTAACCCCCTCCTTTCCCATAGGTATTAGCCAGGTGCGCTAATCTTGCAGCCATTGCTGAGGGCCGGTGCCCCCAGATTGGTAATCCAGGCAGCTAAGCAGGCATTTGCCCGGTTTGCCAGATTACCAATCTGGGCCTGGAGGGTGGTCAGACCAAAGTCTAAACACAACTACAAGTAAACTTTTTACTATAAAGTGTGTTCAGGTTCTGTCTAGGTACATTGCTGCATTGGGTTGGGGCTCCTCTGACAAACTCCTCTCCTCTCCAAGCACCACTACAACTACCTTTCTTCTACTCTAATTCTCAAGCACCTCCTTAAGCACAACATGTTCAAGCACTAAAGTCTGTATCAAAGATCTATCTATTCTGCAAAAGTGTATGGTATTACTGAAGAACTTGACAGTGAAGCTGGACTCATATTCTCTACGCACCAGCACCCATACACACAAACTGCACACCTTGAGTTATTTTTCCCCTTTCTGTGGGTGGTGGTACCAATAGTCCGGGTGGGTCAGTTGCCACTCAGGTTTACGGTGACAAGAGCCCAAGGGACCCACTACAACCCAGCAGGTTACCGACCTTCTTGGGGACACAAACAAGCCATCTAAAAAACAGGTACCAACATCCCACCTGTGTGCTGGACTAGCACTGGAGTCACAACACTAACATCACTGGCTGAGTACCACAATTTACCATCCATCTTGCAGTATCTCAATAATCTCATAAATGATGAAAAAAACACTATACTATATACTACACTACTCCTCCTCCTCCTGAAGTAAGACACCCCCTACTCTACACTAGGGAACCCCCCGAAAGTAAGGCACTCCCATCCCCCCCACTCCGCCACCCAGGATTCACCTAATCCACTCATGGATCTCCAAACCGGCATAGTCCATGGCCCCCATGTCCTCCACATGTCCTGCTGCCGAACGTCACGCCGATGCACGCGTGACCCGATGCCGAGGACACTGCACTCCTGACCCGCCGCTGACGGTGAGCATTTTAGGGAGGTTTGGGGAGAATGTCTTATTTCTCCCCCCCCCCCCCACCCAAAAAAAAAAAAAATTAAAAATAAGACATAGTGCCTGTTTGGGGGAGGGGATATAGGACACTGTCTTATTTTCGGGGAAACACGTTATATACTCATCTAAAGAAACCACGTGTACAATGTATTCTTTATTATTAAAGCTCCGGCCGTCATGTATTTGTATCTCCCTTCTTTTCCTTCCTAAGATTCTCTCTCCTTAATTCTTTGCTAAGTGCTGCTTAATCCTATAATGAAATAAAGCATGAGGCATGTATTAAGATTACTGGAGTGCTGAAACTAATATGGCCAGTGCATTGAGTTACCAGATTCTACTCTGATTACACACTTGGAAATATAATTGACACCAAATGTGGGGTCATACACAGTGACACCACATAGGACAGAGAATAACAGCTTCCACTGACAACCAGACATAGATTTTATTCTAACTCTGCAGCTAGGACAGAGATAATGGCTTGGATACTTGGATGTTAAGAACAACTATTGACTAATCTTTTATTTCAGTTTGGTTTTTATGAGATGATTTTTATCCAGGTTATGTTCACACTGGTGTTGTGACTTCCTTTAATACGGGGTCATGATGATCCTGTTATGTAATGGATCCTGACAGGTCCTTCAGCAGATTAGATGTTTCTGTCTAGCAGAAAGCAATGGAAACCTGAGGGGACTAAGTATAATTCCAGTATGAACCGAAGAGCCCTATTACATGAACAGTATGAGAACCACCTACTTATTTCCAGGAGTGAATGACAGATTGTCTAGCCCCTGTTACTAGCATTACTGATAGCTGCCCGATCTTATTTATTTAAAAAGTACCTGTCATTCAAAAATATCTTGATATGTTACAGAGACATATCAAAAGCTTTCATCGGTTGGGGTGTAAGTGTTTAAATTGCAACCAATCAGGAAACTGAGCCAGGAGAAGTAGGCACTTTGCATGTTCATTCCTGGCTGTGTATCACATGACCTAGACCAAATCCAGATAAAGGTCTATAAGGCCATCTAGGTCTCCTAGACACAGAGGGGAAGAGGAGTGTATGGCAATGCAGTCATCTTCCTGCTTATTCTACTGATCGGTCAGGGTCTGGATGTGTCATCATCCCTTTACTCAAAGCGACTCTGTACCCAACGGCCGGGGCTTAGAGTATCTGTGCCCTAACTTTGCACCACCCCTCCGTCCCTCCTCCCAACCCTTTTCATCATTAGGAATGCCACTGGAACATTTTCTCCATGCTGAACATTGCCCAGCTGCCTTAATGATCCAGCCCATGTGCCGGGCTAAACAGGTGAGGAATAGGAGGCAATCTGCCTGGAGCATTCCTAATGATGAGGAGGGTGGGGAGGAGGGACAGAGAAGTTGTGCAAAGTTAGGGCACAGATACTCCCGTTTGGCACAGGGCTTCAAGTTTAAAAGTAGTTGTGGTTTTTTTTTTAACTGCATCACCTGCCGAACGGACCCCAGGACAGATCTTAGATTAAAAGCAGCTATCCAAAGGTACAAGTGGTTTGGGGGGTCAGATTGTCGGTACAGAGTCGCTTTAAAGGAGTTTATCAGGACAACTTTATTGATGACCTATGTTCAGGATAGGTGATCAATATTAGATCAGTGGGGTACCTACACAGATCAGCTGTTCACCAATGTTACAGTATCTGCATACACAGAGAACAGAGCCAGAAGCAGAGAGCTCTGAACATAGAGTAGTGATGAAACTACTGCGGCCACAACCTGCAACTCCCCTGGCTCTCCCACTTCTCCCCCCATGAGTGGCAAGTATTTCCTAGTCTGTTCTTCTCTGTTCCATGTATCTGACTTCTTGCGTCGTTCCTGACCTTGTTTGCCTGCCACCTACAATGACCTACCTATCCCTGACTACGAGTTCGTCCTACAATTCTGTACTACACTACACCTCGTCGGCCTCCACATGCTAGTCACACAAGGAGTAGCAACCTTGGTCTTGCCTGCCACAGCAAGTCCATCATGCCTTGCGACAGGCTCTGGTAGAGTCCAGCAGCCCCTTGGACTCAACTCTCTAGTGCGGCTTCCACCATTGCATGCGATGGTCCAGTGGATTCCACTACCACCAGCTGTTACAAGTGGCCATGCTGGGTTACTGCAACTTGACTCCCATTGATGTGAATAGGAGCTGAACTGCATTTACCCAGCACTGCCATTACAAAATATATGAATCTGTCTGCTTCTGACTCTGTTCTCCATTTTGTTTTTATAAAGTAGTGGAGATGCTGTAAACAACAAACAAACCATACTCACCTGCTGCAATCACCTGCAGCTGCTATTCTAAAAACTCCCAGTCCCTGCTCCTCACCACTGTTTCCTGCATCCTCGGACGTGTCACCCTTACAAGAATTGCCTGCCCAGCCAATCACTGGCTGAGGAGAGTCATAGCTAAAGCCAGTGATTGGCTGAGTGCAGGGTCAACTCAACACAGGAAGCAGTGAAGAGCATTGAGGACAAGGAGTATGTGTTGCTTGTTATTTTCAAAGTATCTGTCCTCTTGAGAGAACCTTTTAATGGTAAGATAACCTCTATAAGTCTTCTACATTTAAACTAGTGAAGAGCATATTGTTTCACATGATAAAAGGAACAGCGAGAGGAGTCTGTACCTTTGATGTCACCTTTGTTGGTTCGGCATGCACTTCTGTACAGCTGTAGTGCATAATATGACTGACACTAAAAAGAGAAGAAAGTCTGTCATTGAGAAGCATTGTTGATTCTGTTGGGAAAACTGCCATTCACCATTGTTATTAATTATGATTTAAGGGAATTGTGTATCACAGAAGCTCATTGCTGCTACTTCATATAAATCCCAGATCTTTAAAAAAAACCGATCACAATATAGTAGGTGCTTATTCCTTACTTTTAGCTATATGCCCTTCACACCGACAGTTTTCTAAATGTCGCAAAACTACTGAAACCTAAATAGACTATAGCAGGTAGGCACTTCTGGTGTTATTATGGGGGTTACTTCTTAATGCAGCCAGATGATTCCAATTATAAGTTGCAGGTTTTAGGAAGCTCTGAGTTCTCTTTAAAGGGGTACTCCAGCTAAAAGCTTTTTCCCAGTAATTGAAACACATAATAATAATAATAATAATAATAATAATAATAATTTACTAATAATTTAATCATTTTCATTTATATAGTGCCAACAGATTCCGCAGCACTTTACAATTCTGGGGTACATACATAGACAAAAAATAGACATTACAGAGATATACATATAATTATCCATACAAGAGGAGTGAGATCCCTGCTCGCATGCATCAGCTTACAGACTATAAGGAGGGGGTGCAAGACAAGATGGCAGAGGGACAAAGTGCATCATTGTTCTTATGGTCCGGCCATCATTATAAATAAGGCAGTGCAGGTAAGGGTGGGTGAACCTGTCGCCAGCCAATGCCTGCATGCACAGGTCTAAGTGCTTAAATTCTTGGCGTATGTATGTGTCTGTGTGCACATGGTGGAGGTGTGTGTGTGTGTTGGGGGGGGGGGGGGGTTGAGGGTAGCAGTCAGATTAGGGAACCTGGTAAGCCTGCTTGAACAGATGTGTTTTGAGGGCACGTTCGAAGCTTTGTGTGTTGGAGGTGAGTCTGACAGTCTTGGGTAATGCATTCCATAGAACTTTGTAATATGTATCAATCACCTATCTGCCCCTCTTTCCTATTTTTTTCCTCTCAATCCCCCACCAGGAAGTGAAGTAAACTCATTTTTACCTTATGACTGTTGACCCCAGGCTGCTCTGTGGCAGCCATTTTGTGACAATGATATCATCTGCATAGGCACAGCTTCCTGGTTTGGGATTTCCCATGATGCACTTTGTCTCCTGTAATGTCTAACTCAAACTGCTTCTCAAACTGTGAGGCGGGCCTCACCAATGAGGTGCCCCCTGGTTGTTTGTCAGGCCCAGCTGAGGAGCCAGTTTTCACAAAAGTGACTATGATCTGCACAGTCCTTTTGCTGTTTGCAAAAATCTCCATTTTAGCAACATTATTAACTTATTTTTTACTTGCTTTATTAGTATAGAGAGCTTGGGAGATGAGTGAAAGGTTGCCCTAGCATTATTTCCAGCTTTTAAATGGACTTTCACCACAGATGGTGAGGCCCAGGCATCCTCTTGGTCAGTCTGGTGAGGCGCAAGCATTGCCTTGGTCTGTTGGGTGAGGCTCCAGTAGAAAAAGTTTGAGAAGCGCTGGTCTAACTGACTGTTAGCACTGATTGGCTGAGCAAGATGTAAGCATTTAGAGTCATCTGACAAAGGGAGGCTGGCTTAACAGGGCTTAGACTCGCCTCCCTCTTGATGATGTAATTGTCACAAAATGGCTGTCACAGAAAAGCCTGGGGTCAACAGTCATTAGGTGAGAATGAGTTTACTTCACTTCCTGGTGGGGGGTGGAGGGGGGAAAAGACAGGGAAGGGAGGCAGATAGGTGATTGAAGCATATTACAAAGTTATATAACTTTGTAATGTGTTTCAATTACTGGGGAAAAGCTTTTTGCTGGAGTACTCCTTTAACATATTACAGACACAAGCTGTAAAACCCAGTAAGACTGTACCAAGACCTGTGTCATTAAAGGTTTACTCCAGAGGGAAAAAATGTTTTAAAATGTTTTTAAATCAACTATTGTTATACAGTTATACAGATTTGTAAATTGTAAATTATATTTAAAAATCTCAAGTCTTCCTGTACTTATCATCTGCCATATGCCCTGCAGGAAATTGTGTATTCTTTCCAGTTTGATACTGTGCCCTCTGCTGCCACCTCTGTCCCTGACAGGAACAGACCAGAGCAGTAGTAAATCCCCATAGAAAACCTCTCCTGCTTTGGACAGTTTCTGTCAGAGACAAGGGTAGCAGCAAAGAGCAGCATGTCAGACTGCAAAGAATACACCACTTCTTGCAGGACATGCAGCAGCTGATAAGTATGTGAAGACTTAAGATTTTTATATACAAGTCTTTTACAAACCTATATAACTTTTTTTTTACTTTGGTTGATTTTACCCAAGTACTACTAAACCACTGACAATATACAAGATGCTTTAAATGACCAGACATTATACCATTATTTGAGGAATTGCATTCCTTTAAGGGGTTAGCCAGAATTTTTCTTTAAAGCTATTTTCTTACAAAAAACAGTGTGGTATTACAATTGTGCTATAACAATGTAGCCTTATTTACCTTAATGGAACTGAGCTGCAACTATTCCCATAGCGAGGACAAAAGTGGTGCAGTTTCTTGAAGAAAGCAGACATGCTTTCTAAGCGTGGACAAATGTTTTAAAGGGGTAGTCTCATTTTGCTAAAACATGGCTTCCCAGCTCCCTCTGACATCTACTAAGAAATGTATAGCTGCAGATACATTTCAATGGTTATTCCAGCAGAACTGGAGCTAAACTGCAGATTTTTAACTCTACTTTTTTATCTTTTCAGATTCTATGCAATAGCTAGAATACAACAGCCTGGAAAACAAAGCAAGCCTTATATTCTCCATTCACCGTGCACATCCACAATGAAAATGTGGCTTAAAAATAAATTACTAAAAAATAAATAAATAACCAAGAAAAATATATATTCATTGTATAAAAGAAATCCTTTAAGGAGTTGATAAATATTCTTTCATTTTCACATTCGCAATGTACAAGTTTTTACGACTTTTTCTAAGGTTACGTTGTTTCAGACCGAGAAGTTTAGTCTTGCCCTTTGACGTCAGTATAGACAGTGCACAATTGTGTTTGCCAAGGAGTCTTTTTGTATTTGTCATGCCTAAACAGATTTGTGGGTCAGAAGACCTTGGGCTTATTTCATTCTCATCTGAATATATAACTCAGAAATCTAGGCCTCAGTCCCAATAGTTAGGAATTGTCTCCCACCCAGTCAGATGAGCAATAGGCCAAATACTGTTTGGACTGAGATGTAAAGACTTACAAATGATGAATGTGTCTATCTTCCTCTGACTTTGAGATCTTTTAGCATACTCTATGTGTAAGTACATTGCCATAAACATCACAGGTTTGTGTCAGAATAGGCAGTTCGTGCACTGCCCAAAGCACACCATGGTATTTGTTTATACCGTTTTGATTGTATTCCGACATATACCTGTGATGTAAATTATAGTGTGGTATGAATGGGATCTTAATCCTGCAAATGCTGTCTTTTGTATTTTGGCCCCTTACTCTCCCTGTACAGTTGGCAACTCCTTGCCTAGGTTCCAGGCCACCATCTCTGCTCTGAGAGTGATGGCCGGGCTGTGACGTCACAAGGTGGCCAGGACCCTTGGGAGGTGGTGAGTATGTTTTTACTTCCTCTATGTCTCTGACACGTCTCCAGTGATGATCCACAAGCCCTGGAGACCTGTGTAACCTCAGTGGGAGACACAGCGATGCAGAGCTGATTCATTTTACTAAATGAAAATAAGAAGATCCTATATTCACCTGATACATCCTTGCTGCTACGATGGCCCCACTGACCTTTGTTCACCTTGTTAGAGCAGTCAGCAGACCTCTGAGGTCAGTGCTGCAGTGGTCATTTAAGTATACGAGCATGTCATTGCTGCTGACAAGTAAAGACAGACTAGCAGGGACCATCACAGCACAGTGCTGGGGTGACAGGAATTTTTTTTAGGTGTGTTATTTCTTCATTTTAGTAAATTTCTCAGAAAACCCCTTGAAGACCATTGGCAGTAGGGAAATACATTGGAGGTACAAGTGAGTATGTGAGGGAACATTCCCAACACATAGCACTAATGTATAGAATTAATGCAGAGTGTATATAGCTATACTGGACTTTACAGCTTCTTGGTACCAACAATAACAGCAGTTTAGAACATGTGTTTTTTTTTTTTTTAGACAGACAGTGGTGGGCATATGAAGGATCCTAGTCTTACTTTTATGTCATCACCCTAGTCTTTCTGTGCACTGCAGCTCTATGTATGACTACCCTTGCCAACCTTCCTTATACAGACAGCAGACACTTGCCACGGTCATAGAAGTGCGACCTCATCATGAAACACAGCTCTGCCAAGCCATGCCAGGAAATCTCTGCTCCATCTTCTTAAGTAGTAGTAAGTACAAAAGATGGACATCAACAGGACATAAGAGGCTACTCTAATTTCAGAAGCCTCAAAGCGCTCAAAGATGGCACTTGTGCAGTAACCAGGTATGGGCCCCTAAAACATTATTGCACATGCGTAAGGTGACTCTCTCAGGTTCACACAAGTGTCATGAGGTCTCCACTGTAGCTAGCATTTTTCCCACTAGGTGTCACTACCGTGTTTCTGTGTAGCTTGCTCTATGCACAGCTGAAGCATTCCAGAGATTAACTGTTATGTGTCACATGTTGCCTTTCTGACCAATAACAGGTGTAAGTGCTTTCCCCTTCTTTCTCTAGCCTATCTTCTGCAGTGCTAAGCCACCTACAAGGGGAGAGAAGCCAAACAGAGAAAAGCTTGCCCATGCCGTGAACCTCTCTAAAAAGTGCAAGCAATTACCTTCAGAGTCATAGGAACTGACCCCAGTGGAACAAAGGTACTATGGAAAGTCTACATATTCCACTGTGCAGTGCAGGACAACTGGGTAGGCCCGGAAGTCTGCTCAAACCAGATAACAATGCCTGGGGCTCGTATTACCCACCTAGGACGGGTAGCTCGCAACATGGGGGCATAAGGCAGTCAAGATTAGAAAGTCAAATATGGATACGAGCATTCTCTATCTCTTCTTTTACAGACCTCTACTGTTCTGACTAAGTACACCTCTACCTTGGGCAGAGCCCCTCTGGCGACACCTCTCCTCTCTCTACTGCAAAGCACCTCCTTACTACAAGCACCTGGTTGTATTGCACTGGACTGTAGCCACCAGTATTATTTCAGTCTTGCACCATGTTCTTTCTAAGTAAACTGTTCTACTCTGCTAAAGTACTAGACTCTGGCTTATCTCTTCCGCATACACAGCTCTACACTTGGGTTAATTTCTTTCGTGCTGAAGAGGTGCCAAATTGTCCAGGGTGGGTCCTATACCACTTCAGGCTACCATGACAAGTTCCCAAGTGACCCTAGGCCCACTCAGCTACCACACCAACGTAACAGCTGACCCGGCGGGAGATCACCTAAACAAACCCTCCCTGCGCCTCACTGCACTGGTCCATATGGAAATTCCTGGAATTGCCAGAGAGGTGAACTAGAGTATTTTCCATATAGCACCATATCTATAAATGCTACATAAACAATGGCGTTTTCCCATCATAGTTCCTGTAACCTGTGCACTGTTCCTCTTCCCATGGAGGAAGTAGTTGAGCAGCTATGTAAACAGCTACGGTGTTGGGTAGCTACCACATTTAGGAAGATTGGTGTATCTTTTTATTTATATGGGTGTGCTTTGCCTTCTGGTTATTTGGATTTTCTTAAGAATGTATTGCTTTGTGAATCCAATGCAATGAATACTTCCTCTTTCTTTTTGATCATTTATGAAGTTTTTATTGTAGGAATCAATTTCTATCAGTAGCAAGAGAAATTCTTGCTACATGGATAGTAAGCTGGAGGCAAAATAACTCCGCTTTGTAAAGTAACTATTTAAATTGTCCATAGTAAAGAAGAGTGATATTGCAATAACAGTTCTGTCATCACTTTCTATCCCATTCTGTAAAGTGCTGACATAACATAACGTAGCTTATAGGTGATGAAAAACGTTATAAGGGGTTTGCAGCTACTGCAAAACCAAAGAACTGCAAGTATAAAATATCACAAAAACCCACTGCTCCAGCTGTCCCCCACCAGTCTGTGCTTACAATCTGCCAGCTATGACGTGCCATAGAAGCTCGTGGCCACTGCAACCAACAAGTGGCATCTGTGTTGTACTGCCATACGGCTGGCATCATCACTTCGTGCTGAGCCATAACATTAAGTACAGTACATAATCACTGCAACCAATAACTGGTGTCAGCATGCTGAGCCATTGCAACATATAAATGCTGAGGCCAGTGAGGGATTTTTTTTTTCAGGAACCAGACTCCACCTTTTTATATATATTTATATACAATTAAAAAAATGTTATGATTTTCCCAACTAGAAGCTTTTTTTCCCATTAATTCAGAGGAACATTAATGCTTTGATATCTGAGAGACAAGAGTACAAAGTGACCATAACATCTTATCAAAGGCTGACGAATGATTAAGTATGGAACTTCGGAGACTGGGGTCAGCTATAGCAGATAAAAGTGAGTCCCCATGTTTCTACTGTCTCATAAAGCTAGAAAATAATAGAGATAATCTGAACTCCATTTAAAGTCAGAGCACTGGTACAATGGCATATAATTCTGCACAGTCTGATTCTTCACCCTCTAAATACAGTATCATCGGCCCAATGTGCATCGGCCCAATGTCTAACATTTGATAGAGAACAGACCTGTGTCGAAACGCGTTGTGTCTTGTATAACATGTTTGTTTTTTTTATTAATTATTTTATCATATGCCATTGATCCTTGGCTACCTGGACCTGTGCCCGATATCCTGTTGTTGGAGTGGAGGAGTTCGTCTATTGTTCTTAATCCCTGAGAGGATTAAACGGGAGCGGCTTCGGTTCTATTATATGCTCTTTGTAATGGCCCTATTACACGAAACAATTATCGGCCGTGTTCAAGGCGATAATCGTCTTGTGTAATAGAAGGCAACAATCAGCCGACATGAACGATGTTGAAAGACAAACGACTAGTATAGCAACGATCTGCTGCCGTCGCTCCGTGGTATCTGCTATGGGCTGCCCGGACGATCTAGTGACCACCCGGGCAGCCCCCCCACAGCTCCCCGCAGCCCCTCCCGTACTCACCTGCTCGCTGCCGCCACGTGTAGTAACGACTGCAAGCGGGGAACGAGGCTGACAGTGCTTGTTTGCTCCTCTCAGTCGCCCTGTGTAATAGGGGCTTAAGAATTATACAATTTACGAAGGTGAGAGCTCCATATACACCTTCATCTCATTTTCATTGTCTGGATTACTGGATTAACTGTTTAATTCTGGACACACTGGTATGAATCCCTTTTATGTCATCATCATTTCTGGTTCCAGCTTAACATTTGGTCACCATACATTCATGTCCCCTCTCTATACTGGGTAGTCAGCACTCTTGAATAAAATGCAGTTATTTAAACTTTCATAAAATCATCAAGGAACCCTGAATACAACTAAGAATGACTTTCCGATCTGTAATGCATTGTTTTCAGAGCCTATCTGTTTTATACAGTGTTCCCTGAAAAGTTTATGAAGTTTTAATAAAATATTTGTATTTTGTGCAAGAAACCTGGCTATCTACTTTCAGGTGAGCAGTTCTTGTGGACATTTTATTAAAAATCTCCAGTCTTCCCATAATTATAAGCTACTATATATCCAGCAGGAAGTGTTGTTTTCTTTACATTCAGACACAATGGTCTCTGCTGACACCTCTATCCATGTCAGGAACTGCCCAGAGCAGCAGCAAATCCCCATAGAAAACCTCTCCTGCTCAGGACAGTTCCTGTCTCGGCCAGAGATGTCAGCAGAGAGCACTGTGTCTGAATGTAAATAAAACAACATTTCCTGCATGACATATAGTAGCTGATAAGTATGGGAAGACTTGACATTTTTAAATAGAAGTAAATTAGAAATCTATACAACTTTTTGACACCGCTGAACAACCCCTTTAAATCCTGGACAATAATAATATTATTCTCCTGCTTTTACATTCATTTATCAGATTTAAATATAGTGATAAAACTAGATACCTTGTGACACCTATACCTATGATAGATACCTTGTGATACTAGAAATGAGTGAATCTTGAGCACCCTCGGGTCTGTCCTACCTGAGTGTGTAGCATTTGATTATCAGTGGCTAAAGAAGTTGGATGCAGCCCAAGGGAGTCCTGGAAAACATGGACACAACCTATGGCCTATGGCTGTATCCATGTTTTTCAGGACTCCTTGGAGCTTTATTCAACTTCTTGGGACAACGGGAGTTAAATGTTGAGCGTTTAGGTTCAGACAAATTCGAACAGTTGGCTTAGTTGGCTTATCACTACTTGTGGTAACTATGATAAATACCTTGTGATACCTATACCTATGTTTGATACTTTGTTATACCTATACCTATAATCGATAACTTGTAATACCTATACCTATCATATAGACCTGGTGATACCTACGATAGATTTTTTGTAATACCTATACCTATGATATAGACCTGGTGATACCTACGATAGATTTTTTGTAATACCTATACCTATGATAGATACCTTGTGAGGTTTGGGTTTGATTATCTGAGAACATCTTCAGGGCCGTCTCTTTCATAGCAGAGGTAAAGTAGCAATAAAATCCAGTACATGAGGCATCTGTGTGTAAACTGGTAATGTAATAGAAAGAATTACATTAATATCAAGAAACCTACATAAAACCTTGGCTAGAATGCCTGAGGTCACCATAAACAGAAGACATATATATTGCTGAACAGAACTGCAGCCGTAAACAGTTATAGGGTTAAACACATTGATACATGACCCAGACAGCAAAAAGTTCTCCACTCTGCAATTTACACATGAAAACCTACAGTGCTTCTAAGTGTTAGAGCAATCATCTCTACTATAAAGCATGGCAGGGAACAAGCTCTCTTTACTTCAGAGGATTTAGAACTGAAAAAGGTGAAGTTAAGGTGACCAGATAACTTCAGATCATAAACACAAGGTCCCAGACAGTGCTATTAGCAACCTTACTGCTAGCTACACTTCTTCTCGCTCTCTGTCTATATACTGGGGAGACACATTTGCACATTTTATTCCCTTTTAACATTTTTTTCTCCTCTGCATTAATAAAACATTACTAGATGCAGTAACATTATTATGCAGTTTTAAGCACATTAATGCAGGTATGTTAATGTAAAATGGATTCAGACTTTCTAAGTTAGCAGTCAGGAAACACAGCTAGGCTCAGGCCTACTGTCTACAACATAAAAATGTCTTATGTTACAACTCTGCATTATAAAAAAAAAAAAAAACACGCTATAGGTGATGTACATGCCCATCGGTAGAACTATGAGCTTTGATAGACCGACCTACCGATACGGAAATGGTACTGCAGGCTGACAGGGGACAGGCTTTACTGGGAGGTGTCAGGGTGGCACAAAGGATTAGACCTTCATGGTTCAGCCTTAGGGCCTATAACACAGACCGGTGGCCGCAGGCTGCTGCTGACTTCAAAGGGCAGCCTGAATGATCTAAAGATCGATTAGGCAGCCCCTCCCGCTGCTCGCCGCTTGCTGTGAGTGGGGAACAAGGGGAAGCGAGTGCTGTCTAATAGGTCGACACTCACTTGTTTTGTCAGATCATGACCAGAAAAACTGAACCAGTGTTTGGTTAGATGCTGTTACAGAAGTTTGAAGCTTGGTTTCTGGTGAAAAGGTTGAAGGTTGACAGGATTCTTGAAGATACAGTGGATCAAAATTTTTCTAGATTTAGGGTATATTCACACAGGCGGGCTCGCAGCGAGATTCTCGCTGCGAGCCCGGCAGGTCCTGGCAGTTCCCATACACTACATACTTGCTGCGGTCTAAACGACCGCAGCGAGTATGTAATTATACCACCCTTAACCCCTTCTGCTCCCCCGCTGTAAGCATACTTTACCTGCCCTTGCTGCACGGGTCCGGCGTCCTGCTCTCCTGTCCGGCCAATCAGTGTGTTGCCCAGCCGCATCCACTGATTGGCCGGGCGGGAGAGCAGGACGCCGGACCCGTGCAGCAAGGACAGGTAAAGTATGCTTACAGCGGGGGAGCAGAAGGGGTTAAGGGCGGTATAATTACATACTCGCTGCGGTCGTTTAGACCGCAGCAAGTATGTAGTGTATGGGAACTGCCAGGACCTGCCGGGCTCGCAGCGAGAATCTCGCTGCGAGCCCGTCCGTGTGAATATACCCTTATGTGTAAATTTGACCAAAAATTGCTTTAAACATACCTAGAATTTATGCAAAAATGGTGCGTGGGGCCTCAGTTGTGAGTCTCAAAACACGGAAGTAGCCAAATATCACTCCAGGGAAGGAAAACCTGTTGCCAAGGGGGGAGACCACCAAACCACAGTGAAAGGTAGCCCCTTTAGTCCCACTCGGTTGCGAGTATTGGAACATAAAAAGGGAAATACCAGGGTCGTCCCTTTTGCGTCAAAGTCAAACTCAGTTGCGAGTTTTGCAACAAGACATTGTCGCAACTGAGTTTTCCTTCCCTGGAAGGATATCTGGCTACTTCTGTGTTCTGAGACTCGCAACTGAGGCTCCATCGACCCCCTTTTTTTGCATATTTAAATAGGGGGCAATCAGTGGAGACTCTTAAATGAGTACTTCATTGGATTTTTTTCACTTATCTCCCGGGCTCAGTGATTGTTGTGTTTTGCATACTTATCATTTCCCTAGCACAGCAGGATACATTGAAAAACTCCTGCTGGTACGCTCAGGGGCGTAACTAGAAATGGCTGGGCCCCATAGCCAACTTTTGATTGGGGCCCCCCCGCCCCCCCCCCCTCTCGATCGACCACTATGCCATCAACACACTCAGCTCTACACAGGTCCTGTACACCATATAAATTACAGTACAGTTACATCAGGTGACTTACAGGAGACGTCTTCTCTGATCGGAGTTCTTCCCTTTTCATTTTCTTTTCCATCTGTCCTGGGCCGTTATGAGAACTTCTCCGGGCCACGAATCCACAGAATCTGCCAGACAGACATATTAGGCTCCACACTCTGGCACCATCCTCATCTCTACCAACTGCACATCTGTATTGGCCCCTTTACACCCACATTTAGTGGGTAGCCCTGACTCTATGTGATCCCATTTTAGTATATGGCCCTCCTCTCTGTCGCCCCTCCTTATAGATAGCTTCCTTATGTTGCCCCCCTCCGCTGTCCCCCTTATAGATGCCCCCCCATGTTGTCTCCTTATAGATGGTCCCCTATGTTGCCCCCCCTATAGATGGCCCCCTTTCCCCCTTTATTGTCCTCTTATAGATGTTCCCCTCTCCCCCAATGTTGTACGTTTATATCCCCCTCTCCCCCTATGTTGTCCCCCTCTCCCCCTATGTTCTCCCCTTATAGATGGCCTGCTCTCCCCCTATGGTGTCCCCCCCTTATAGATGGCCCTCTCCCCCCCCCTTCCTTATAGATGCCCCCCTCCCCCCCCCCCCTTCCTTACAGATGTCCCCCTCCCCCCCTTCCTTATAGATGGTCTCTCTCTCCCCCTCCCTTATAGATGCCCCCCTCTCCCCCCCTTCCTTATAGATGTCCCCCTCTCCCCCCCTTCCTTATAGATGCCCCCCTCTCCCCCCCTTCCTTATAGATGCCCCCCTCTCCCCCCTTCCTTATAGATGCCCCCTTCTCCTCTCCCCCCCCCTTCCTTATAGATGCCCCCTTCTCTTCTCCCCCCTTCCTTATAGATGCCCCCTTCTCTCCTCCCCCCTTCCTTATAGATGCCCCCTCCTCTTCCCCCCCTTCCTTATAGATGCCCCCTTCTCTTCTCCCCCCTTCCTTATAGATGCCCCCTTCTCTCCTCCCCCCTTCCTTATAGATGCCCCCTCCTCTTCCCCCCCTTCCTTATAGATGCCCCCTTCTCTTCTCCCCCCTTCCTTATAGATGCCCCCTTCTCCCCCCCCGAGAAAAGCAAGTTTAAAAAAAAGAAAAAAACTCACCTAACAACACGCTCCCCCGTCGAGCCTTCTTCCTGTCACCCACCGTCTGATACGCGGCTGCCGTCTGATGCCGCGTCCTAGCCCCGGCAGCGCGCGTATCATAGAGTTCTGTGTGGGCCTGTGGCAGCGACTTCCGGCACACGTCTCTGTGCCGGAAGTCGGGGCCGCAGCACAAGCCCACACAGAACTCTATGATACACGCGCTGCCGGGGCTAGGACGCGGCATCAGACGGCAGCCGCGCATCAGACGGTGGGTGACAGGAGCGCTGTGGACCAGTCCCGTGCTCCTCCTGGCCCAGTGACTCCTTTTCCCTATGGTTGGGGAAAGGAGTCTCCGGGTCGGGAGGAGCACGGGACCGGCTCCCGGCTACAGCACCCGGGAGGCATGCTCAGCCGCCGGGTGCTGCAGGATATGTCAGCTCCAGGGGCCCGCGTCACGGGCCCCTGATGCGGCGGGGCCCCGTAGCAGCCGCTACGGCTGCTACGGCGGTAGTTCCGCCAGTGGGTACGCTGTCCTCTTCTTACGCGAGCTCTCGATGGAACTCCCAGATGCTCTGCAGACTGCATTATAAATGTATTACAATACAGTCTACGGTGCTTCTGACAGTTCCTTTACCGCATGTATAAGCTTTTCGATAGTTGTATCATAGCTCCCCATATTTGCATGAATCTTTTCCCTGCCCGATACACATCAGTGTATTTTCACCAAATTTTAACATAAAAAATGCTTTTGGTCCAATTTATGCAAAAATATAGGAACTTTGGAAGGGTTCACAAACTTTCAAGCACCACTGTATATGCTGTTCTTTGCAGGTTTTTTTTTTTTTTTTTGTTTGTTGGTTTTTTAAACATACAGTGGTGCCTTGGATTACGAGCATAATTAGTTCCGGGACCGTGCTTGTAATCCAAATCCACTCTTATACCAAAGCAAATTTTCAAATAAGAAGTCATAGAAATGCAGACAATTTGTTCCACACCCCCAAAATAATGATTTATTATTCTGAATAACATGTAAAACAGATGAAACAAACATTCAGAAACAGCAGAACATGTGATATTATAAGTTACTGTACAGTAATGGAGAGGACAGAGACTGCAGGGAGTATGAAGGAATGAGAAGGGCAGATGTGGGCAGATACATGCAGCACTCTGTCTGGGGAGAGAGGGGTTACAGCTATGAAGAGATGACCTCCACAATCCTGTCCCCTGATGTAAGCCCCAGCCTAAAGTGGATCTGCTATGATTTGGAAGGTGAGGGAGACTTCCTGGGTCAGAGTACAGGGCTGTAGACCCCGCTATGCGGACCCTGCCTCTCCCCCACTCGCGCTCCCACCCAGTACAGGGAGCTCTTGCACCAAAGCAATGCTCTTACACCAAGTCACAATTTTGAAAAACTGTGAGCTCCTAAACCAAAACGCTCTTAAACCAAGTTACTCTTAAACCAAGGCACCACTGTATTTATTGTTTTTATTTCTAGGAAACCCACAGAAACTTGAGTTCATATTTTCACCTTGTAGTTTATAGGACACAGACATAGATAAGCCATATTCACTCTAAACACAATCTCAGCTTGTTCCCTGAAGAGTACGGTGAAAGTGAGTAAAATCCCTTAAATTGTGGTACCAGATGGTAGCTTAGTGTCTTGTCATTATCAGCCATTACTACTGATAATATCCACTATCTATCTTGGTGTCTTCAACTTTTTGTGTCAAATTCTCAGTGGCATTTCCAGGACATTCATTTCTTTGCGGCTCACTCAGCACATCACAGTCACAATCCATCAACCACATATTTGAGAAATCTATTGTGTGATTATTGCATTAGCATTATGTATAGTAATTATCATGAGTGATGTTTGGATACGTATGACAAGTATAATGCATTTGTCTGTTTTCTAAAATGCAATTTTCAATAGAAAATTTCCTAGATTGGAGAGAAAGAATGAAGGATAAAAGGGAAAATCCTGACAGCGAGAGTAAATATTCCTCCTCTATACCTTGCCATCTGGTTTAAACATCATTGGCTCAACATGCTCTCATAAAGAAAACATTCTCCAGAAAACAGATGCCATCCTTAACTTGATTGTTTTATCTTCTCTCATTGCATCAGTCTGCGCCGTCTGCATCTTAAATCAAGAGCATTACGTGAAGCTAACCTTTGTTTGCACATGACAATGAAACTGGCGCGATTACCAATAAGACTTGCCTCTTACGGTTAACTAATAGAGAAGGTGAAGAAACATCTAGGCACTTCACGTAAGTAATCTGGAGCTGGGAAGAAATTGCAAGGAGCTATGTGCGAAAAAATGATACGGCTCTAGAAATAAAATAGCAATGGCAATAGATTAAAAGAAAAAAAGGTAATCTAAAGGGTAAAGCTTTGGGGACAGTTATATATCTGTCATGCATGCTCAAGGTCAGACTGGTCCACCAAAGTACAAGACGATGCCCTAAGCGTCAGGAAAAGAGCTGACAATAATTTTATTTTGTCACATCTGAGTATACATCAGTAACCTGGAAAAAGGGACGTATGGCCCGATGTGTTCCTAGAGGGCCCATTAACTTTAATGGGCTGAGCATAATGACTATTAGCCACTATTAAAGCCAATGAGACCACTAAGAATATGTCAGGTTATTTGTTAACATCTCTTTTTGACAGTGTTTTGATGTATACACCGATGTTTGGCTGAAAACGTGATGTGAATGCAGCCTTGCGTGTTGATTCACAAATTTCCTATGATAACTACTAAGTTTGTGATGAGATTAATATCTTGATTATAGATAGATATTTTCCATGTTCTTTTCTGTAGAAAAATTACAGAAGAATGAAGAAATAAACAGTGTATAGCATGGGTAAGACACAGAGATGAGCTTTTCAACTGCATACAAAATGCATGTGTTTTCGTATCAAATGCATCAAAAAAAGTGCTTTTCAATGTCATATAATGTAACATACTGCTTGAGTTTTTGCAACATAACCCCCCCCCCCCTCCCCAGAAAGGACATTACACCGGTGTCAGCAAAGTGTCACCAATAGAGAGCTGAATCTCTGTCTGTGTGTTTCTGCTCCTAGAAAGCTGCGTCTCTGCCCGTGTGAAAGAAGATTTGAAGAAAGAATGGTGAGCAGTGTGCAGCATGATACAGGTTCTCCTATGCAAGCTGCTTACCTGGAGTCCAGCCATCAGCCTTTGGCTGGGCATGAGGAGGAGAGAGTGTCATGGCAAGCACCGCCCTTATCACTACCCAGCTACAGGGTGGCTATTGTGTCCGGCTGAGGTGAGGAGCCAGTTCCATATGATCCACCACCATCATACTGGGAGGCAATGTGGAACACAGACACTGATGTAAGTGATGCTCCACACAACCAGGGTACAGCAGTCCTACTGAGGGCGTCCTGCTATGAGTGTGCAGCAGTCAAGGTTTCCTGAGCATGCAGCTGTCCTACTGATGCTGTCATGCTTTCCTAAGCCCCCTCCAAGAGACCTTAGTGGCCACCCCTGGCCTTTCGGAGATGGTTTGGAGAGAAGAAGGAGCAGGAGTGGGACATCAGAAGAAGTTTTGAGCTTCCAGACCTGGGTGAAGCATGTCCAGGATTTCAACAGATACGAGTATGGCTTCCTAAGGGACCTCCAGCATGCCCATAACCTATTTGTTGGAAGGGGTTCTGTAAATAGGGACTACCTCTTAGAGTTCATGCATAATCTTGAACCTGGTGAGGAGATGACGTACACCCTTATGTGAGGACCCTTAAGGTGTACAATCAGGCTGATTCGGCAGATTATAGATCTGTGTAATAAAGACAAAGATTAGCTTAAGAAACCATCATCGGCTGATCATTGTCTTTCAATATGTTGAAAAATCATTGGCTGCCAACTGCGCATCACTACGTGTAATAGCAATGCACGGCTGATGGCTTAAGAAAAAAAACTTTATACACACCGGTCCCAGTGTTCTTCTAGCTTCTGCCCTCTGCCTGCTGTCCGCCGCCACTGCTTGAACTTCAGAGCCAGTCTCTGAAGTGACAGGCTGCTCAACCAATCACTGGTCACGGCACTGTCCCATCTCAACCAGTGATTGGCTGAGCGACCTGTCACTTTACAGTCCAGCTCAGAAGTTCCAACAGCGGCTGCGGGGAGGGGACAGAAGCTAGGATTGTGGTGAGGTAAGTTTATTATTTTACACTTAAGGCAAGGGCTGCACGGACATCACTACGATATATATATACAGCCCTTGCTGCACGATTATCGAGCCATGTAATAGGTTCACTAAAACCAGCA
This sequence comes from Dendropsophus ebraccatus, assembly GCF_027789765.1. NCBI lineage: Eukaryota > Metazoa > Chordata > Amphibia > Anura > Hylidae > Dendropsophus > Dendropsophus ebraccatus. The sequence goes on from NC_091459.1 coordinate 97,782,717, forward strand.
AGACCTTGTTTATATAGTGCTGGATCTTCTGCATAATCCAATTCCCTTTTTTATGAATGCTAAGGGGTGTCTGTCTTCTATGTATGACACTGTAGTTAGCTAGCTAGACAGACAGACATACTGTATATTAAAACAGACACATGAAATGTTTTGTTCAGTTGTAGACCCGGTATAAGGCGCCAGCAGGAAAGGCGGCAGTAATTACCGAGATGAAGTTATTTCTCTATAATTGGCCTGACTCTAAATTCCCAACATTTTTATTATGTGATCCTTTAAGTGATAAGTAATGATGCGTGAACATTATAATATTAATCCTACCAAATGACTCTACTGTGGTCACAAAGTCATATTAGTACTGCTGTTTTTACTCCAGTATATACTGCATTTATTTTATTATTGCCTGTTATGTTTTGTCGCTGGGTTCCTGATCTTTTTTTTTTTACCAGGAAATTAAAGTTCTTATCTCTTTAAAATGCCAGGTATCTCCAGTCAGATGAAAGGCCCATTACTTAGATAGCGGCATCTGTCTAATCTCCGCTGTGACATCACCCGTGTTTATTCACTTGTCAAGCTGTCACTGTTATGTCACTTATGTGTGGTTTTGTCCACGACTAACACTCAGTTTAGATAACATTACATTTCAAAATTGAATATTTCCCTCTAACAAGTTTTAAAGTTCAGTGATCCACATCCCTGGTAAATTAAAGTTCCTCTTTCTTATGAAACCTTAAATTCTAATGGCAGCTTGAGGATGTGACGCATCTTGTCCACCCGTAGTAATAGAGCAGTTATTTAGCATTTACTGTTTTCTTGAAATAACGCCATGAAGCAATTAAATGCTGAAATACACAATAAAGGTCACATCTTTTAGATGGTAATGATAGTTTTATGCTGATTTGGAGATAGTTACTGCAGTCTTCAAAAGTTTTCTGTAACGGTTTATAATTTTGATGAAGTGTCTGAATATATTAAAAGTTCCATAGAAGAAAAAGCTGTAAAAGAATTGTTATTACAGTAAAAGTCCTGGGAGGCACCAATCCGCAGCTGTCTGGGAGGGATCTAATGATAAAAAATAGGACATTTAAAGGTAAGCCAATAATCTTTTTAGACCCAAGTAAGGGATCTGGGCCGATTCCAGCTTTTCTGCTGCTTGAATCAAAAATGTAATGGCGTCCCTCACATACCTATATACCAGCAGCAAATATTCTGCACAAATAACTACAGTGGTACCTTGGTTTTAGAGTAACTTGGATTAAGAGTATTTTGCAAGAAGAGCTCACAGTTTTTCAAAATTGTAACTTGGTTTAAGAGCACTGCTTTGTTTTAAGAGCTCCCTGTACTGGGTGAAAGGGGGGAGTGGAGGAGGGGCATGGTCTGCACAGCGTTATCTATAGCACTGTACTCTGACCCAGGAAGTCTCCCTTACCTTCCAAATCATAACAGATCCACTTCAGGCTGGGGCTTACATCAGGGTACAGGACTGTGGAGGTAATCTCTTCATAGCTGTAAGCCCTCTATGTACCCACATCTGCCCTGCTCACTCCTTCATGCTCCCTGCAGTCTCTGTCAGCCCTTGTGTTTCCCATCCTCTCCATTCCTGCTATAATGTACCTGCACTCCCACTCAGCAATACACACTGCGGATATAATGTGCCTGCACTCACACTCAGCTATACACACTGCTGTATATAAAGTTTCTGTCTCTGTCCTCCTGCACAACTCTGTTATTCTCACTTCCTGGTCCATGGTGAACAGCCCCCCTCCCTTCCTCATTGCTGTCACAGACCTCTGACAGCAGACCTGCTTCTCTATTCTAGGCTGTTGTACTACACAACTGCATTATGAGGATCTGCATTAACATTCTGTATCTACAAACTGCTGCTGTTTTTTCAGGTTTATGCATTTACTATACATTTTACTCCACATGCTGATTGCTATACTGTGCAATAACTTTTATTCAGCATAAAAAATCATTATTTTTGGGATGTAAAACCAATTGTCTGCATATTAGTGATTTCTTATGGGAAAATTTGCTTTGGTTTAAGAGTAGATTTGGATTACAAGCGCGGTCCCAGAACAAATTATGCTCGTAATCCAAGGCACCATTGTATATACCAACAGTGAATATATTGCTCACATACATATATTCCAGCAGTTAATATATCCCATACATACTGTAACTGTATACCAATAGTGACTATCACACACACATATACATAACTATATACTAGCACTTAATTTATTGCATACATAATTATAAACTAGCAGTGAATATATGACACATATAGTGGCAGTCTTAGACTCATACAGAGACCTGCTAGAAGTGCCATCCTCAGTGGTGGTGATGAACGAATCACTGATCTAAACAAAGTCAAGCACTTTGTTTGATCAGCACTCTGCTCATCATGCCGCTGGCCTTTTTTAACGCCGCTCTGCTCCCTGCCGCTTTATCGTGGGTGCTGGGGAAAAGCTGAATCCAATCCTGGGAAACTGGGAGAAGTTTCCCTGGACTGGATCCAGCTTTTCCCGCCATCCTGAGAGGAGTGGCAGGGAGCTGATCAGCGACAAAAGGCCGGCGGCATGATGAGCAGAGTGCTGATCAAATAAAGTGCTTGACTTTGTTTAGATGAGCGATTTGCTCATCTGTAGTGGTGATATACAGTGGAAGCATTGATGGTGGCAGAGATCAAACAGTGGCAATCTCCTAATAGTGGAGATCTCCTATTAGTGCCAGCTTTCAACCCCATAATAATGGCAGTATCAGCCCCCCCCCCCCCCCAATAGGGTTAGTAACTTACCAGCTGTATGTGGTGACATGAAGATCTCCAGCATCTGTGGACAGTCAGGGCCTGCCCAGCTAACTGAACTGTGCTGTGGCAACCGGGGCACTGGTGTTTCCCAAACTCCCAAACCTCCACCAGTCTAAACCTGCACAGCTGATATGGGGGGGGGGGGGGGCACAAGGGTCAGATTCGGGATTAGTGTGTGTGATGTTTTTGGTCCAGAACCTGATCAAAGGCTCCAGCAGCATCAGCCAGGAGAGAGAGGAAGAGCTGGTGTGTTCATAAGTTGCAGATACTAGCTAGCATGCTGTTTGGACAGACAGAGAAGAATTGACTGCTGGGGCAGGTCCTGCTGCATACACTCTATGGCGCCACACACTAACAAACGGGTAGCTGGGGGACAGTCTAGTTGGGAAGACACTGTCATTTTAGTTAAGTCAGGCTGACCAGACAACCTGCCACCCGAGGCTAGACACTCATCTCGCCTCATGGCAGATGCAGCCCTGTAAGGGACCTATATTAACTACCACAGGCCTATTTGGAGCATAAATGTCTGCAATGAGAATTCATGGTGCCATGGTGTAGATGTTGCTATACCCCACAGAAGGTCTGTAATGGTTGATATATGGCAACTACATAAATACGCACATTTGTTTTAGCCTAATCTTCTATGTAATTGCAATCGGGGCCTCCATTAACTTCTAGTGACTCCTTATGGTGCTTTAAAAGCTCCAAATTAGGATGATTTAATGATGCCAGTAATTCTGTGCCTCATAGGAGGATTGTAGAACTTATAGGGGGTTTCCAACAAAGCAAAATAGGTCTACACTGATGTATTATGTGAAATGAAACATATTTCAAATGTACAAGCATTTCTGAAAATGTACAGTTTGAAAGATATCTGCTTACTAATCCCCTTGATAACCTGTTGCCTTTGATTACGACCAACTTAGGGCATCCATTAAGGTGGGTCACACATACTCAGTTCAACTGCAGTCTTCTGGAAGTTAGACTCCACTGCACATGCAAGCAAGGGGAGTTGTGAGAAAGCGTGTTTACTGTTGCATAGCAGTTGTACGGCCACAGTATAGAAAGGAAACCAGGAAGTGATGATCAGAACCATAGGGAGAGAAGAACTTATAGGGATGTTGTCCGGGCAGGACGGTACGGACACGACAAGACAGTGGGCCCTGAGTCTGAATCCACCCACTGTCCCTACCTACTTGCGGCCGCGGACAACCACGAAGGTGTTCCCTATGCTGTATAAGTGACACACAAAATGGGACAGACAAACAAACACAATAGAGAAGGGTAAACAAGCCATGTCAAAACCACACGGACAACGCAGTACAAAATCAGCCGTACAATCGGATAGTCAAAGGTCAGGCGGTAGGTCAGATAACAAGTCGAGCAGTCAGAGGGAATTAGGAAGGGAATGACAGGAGTAGACACAGGGGAACTGGGATCCAGGTATGAACCGAAATAGCCAGCATAGAAGTGAGCAGCTAGCTGTTATTTATCCAGCATCAGAGACTAGGTCCAGCAGCTGATTGGTCCAGCAGCTGATCCCAGCACCAGGTTCAGCTAAAGCATTAAAATCCTGCAGAGCTCAGGTTAACTCCTGCATTGCTGGATAAAGCAATCGTGTGTGTCACAACAAACCAGGCCCAGTTCACACCAGGCTACTGCACATTCCTGACAGATGTACTTAAAAACAGCATATTTGTATGCCTTTACTTATACATATGTGGTACACATCTGATTTTACTACGATGCCTCGTAGGACAGGCTGTTTATTAATGTATCCTGCATAAGGGCAGCACTTTAATAGATAAGATATATAGATTATTATTCTGGGAAGCCCAATCAACTATCATGTCATTTATGTACTGATCCAGCATGGGATTATTTTTCACAGATGTTTGCTTATTGGCTTCCTGAAGTTACTAAAATGATCTTTGCACTTGCTATTTTTTAAACAGACTGTCTAAAGTTCCCCATACACTTTATACTGTTGATGGCCACCAGCAGCAGGTTGCCCATCAGTGTAAAGTGTATAGGGGACCCCGAGTCCTACCAGACAGATGATATCAGTGGATATAGGAGTCAGGCAGTGAAATGTGGCTTACCTCCTCATAGAGAACACAGAGATGTTCAGCTGTGCCGAATGTTCATGTGTGTGGGGGGGACACTGTCAGCATCAGGCTGTGGCAGCAGGCCTAAGAAATGTAGACCATTGTGTATTGATTTAAGGGAATTTTATTTGGACCAATAAAAGAGTTGACACTTCATGCTCCCCTCGCCTTCAAAGGTGACATCTAGGGATGAGCGAACCGAACTGTTACGAACCAGATTCGTTATGAACTTTGAGAAAGTTTGTTACGAATCTGTTAAAAATAACAACGGCGATGCAAAATTGTACTTTTTTCACAGAATAGACCAGGATACATGGAAATTATTACTCCTATAATCCCTTGTATCCTGGTTTTCTGTGAATATCAAGATGTGTGACGTCACCCCTCTTAGGGTGAGACCTTAAATTAGTCTCCTCAGATATATACCTGGGTGCTGCCTAATCAAAACTGTAATGTGACAGCTGTCTGTCAGTATTAACCAAGACACATGAAAGCAACTTCAATGTTCAAACTTGTCGAATTTATTAAGGTAAAATCAGTTCATATCTTTAAAATCAGGTTAAAAAAATAGAAGAACCCCGTTTAGCTGCAACAACAAAAAGTTAATAAAACAAAAGTCCAAAAAAAGTCCCATCACTGTCCCAGAAACAGTTATGGGACTTTTTTTGGACCCAGTGTGGAGGAGGGGGAGGAGGAGGCAGTAGCACTTGATTGCAAACAGCCCAGTATGGTTAAAGTTCAAGTCAGTGTTTTTTCACATTAGATCAAGAAGCTTTACAACATGACTAGGGATTTAATAAGCCAGGTCAGAACCTCCCCAAAAGGAGAAATAACCCATCTGTAGACAGCTATTTAAGGGTTGTTGCCCCTCATCAGTGCAGAGCAGGGTGCTGGCTGCGGAAAGCCCTATCTGTTAGAACTCACCTGGTCAGCTTCCAGTCCTGAGAGCCTAGGTACCTGGGATTCTCTGCAAGGGACAATGCTCTCCACCTGGAAATTCTTTTGGCTTCTGACCACACTCAGTAAACCATTCTGCTACAGGCTTTTGGAGTGACAGACAAACAGCCACCCTGGGCAGGGGGTGCGTCACACGTGCCAGGAGCCAGCACCAATCAGGCACCCCATTTAAACCTGTTTGTATCTGTCTGCTGTGTCTGTGATTGTCATACTGTTGCTCACTAGCATTCCTTCTGTTTTTCTTAGACTTTTTGCATCTACTTTTGACTATTGTTTTGCCTGACAATTTTGTACCTCGCTGCCCTCTTGGTTTGACCCAGCTAGTTCTATCAATTGCTGCCTTGTTTGTCTTCATCATCCATCTTTGTTGTTCACTTATCCAGTGTAGAGTTTGTCGCCCAGTTGTCACGTGCGGCTTAGTGCAAGATTGGCAAGTAGGCAGGGAGAGAGGCTGTGGATGTGATCGGGGCTCAGTCCTTCCACCTGTTATAACACAATCGTTCTGGAACTGAAAGGGTGATATTACTGTATTTAGTAATAGCCAGTAGTAATACTGTAAGTTTAAGCTGTGTTGCCTTGATTTTTGCACTGCTTGATGATATGCTCCATTACACAATGTGGATGGTTTCACTCAGAGTTTGTTTCACATGTACTTTGACTGTCTATCCTGGGGCTATCGGCCCATATTAGTACCATAATACTGCACCTCACTAAATACTAAAGGTGAATAGGCAGGATATTCATATGGGCTTCCTGGCTTACCACACAGATAAAATACTATTCCTAGACTATTGGTCTTTCATTTTCCAAATTGTATCTGACTCAAGTATATAAAAAGACTCCTACTAAAGGTATATGGAATATATTATATTACCTCATCCCTACATTTGACGATATACAGCTAATGATCAGCAGTAATGGTAAAACTCTATATTATCAACCCCCATCTAATTGTCTAATGGTGCGCTTACACAGGCAGATTTATCTGACAGATTTTTTAAGCCTAAGCCAGGAACAGACCATAAACAGGGACCGGGTCATAAAGGAAAAACTGAGATTTCTCCTCTTTTCAAATCCAGTCCTGGCTTTGGCCTCCAAAATCTGTCAGATAAATCTGCCTGTGAAAACGCACCATTAGGGTGGTATTACACTTAATTCGGCAATTAACAATAAACAATCTCAAACGACCACTATGACAAACAATCTTAAATCGTTCACTCTATTAAACCGAACGATGATCGTTGCTTACGGTCGTTACTACCGAACAACGGGTTATTACACCGAATGGTGTTCGAACAATTTGTAAACGATCAATGATCAAAATAAGTCCAGATTCTATCAAACGATCAACAAGTTCTCACTGGTCGTGAAATCAGTCGAGGAATCGTTTAAAACTGAATGATCTAACTTTTTTTGAACGATAATCATCCCGTGTTAATACCTAACGGTCCTTTTACACGCACAGATGAATTGTTTAGCGAATGATAAGTGACAATGTTTTGTCTCAAACGATAGGCATTTAGACAAGGGGATAAATCACTGTGAAAAGTTGTTAATGCAATCGTATATAAGATCGTAATTGCATTTTTCTATATTCTGTTAATATTCATAATTGCATTCGTTTCTATAGTATATACTGTGAGCAATGAGTGTTTACACTGAAAGACTTGAGAATGATTGACAATGATTTTGAGGAACGAAAAGATGCATTCAATACAAGATGCATTCAGATACAAATGATTTTTCGTTCATAGTTTGATCATTGTCATGTTTACACCAGAAGATTATCACTTAAATTTGAATGATTTAACGATTTTTCGCACGATATTCGATGTAAAAGGCCCTTAATGCTGTCAATGATAACACTGCTAGACATGGGGGCTCTCCTCAGCTAACCTGTCATCTGTAATAAGATAAGACTGACATAACTAGAAGAAATAATAGCTTATGTCTAGTAAGGAGACACCTAGGTAGAAAAGAAGTGTTGACATGAGTCCAAGATATGAGAGTAGTCTCAATATAAACATTATAGCAAGACTGCACATGAATTTATCGTATTACTGCTAATTGCCTGTGCAACGTGCATTTGCAGAAGAATCAGATTCTGGAATTTAGGAAGCAAAAAGTCTTGGCAAGAATCTGTAAATCTAGAGAATACTTGTTCATAATATCATTGCATGTACTTCAATGTGTCATAGCTTTCTAAACAACTTATGTACTACATGAATGGCCGAATAATGCATGTCTTTTACTGTATGATTATAGGGAGAACATCTGATCTTCATACAAACATGCTTGAAATATTCAAGAGACCCTTTAACTACCGTAAGTATTAGATCCCAGAACAGCAACCTTCTTCAGGTCTCCCCCCGACAGCACATAGACATTCAGAAACTGAGCGCTCAATATCCCTCTAATGAGTTCTCATCCATACATTATAGTGTATCGCTGCGTGGAACTGTGGACGTGTTGCACTTACTTCCAATCTAAATATAAATTGTAGTGTAGACATGGCTTATTGTTGGCTTTAGTCTTGTCATGCGGTGCAGAAAAACAGAAAAACACACACTTCACATAGATTGATTCTATGGGAGGGGGTTTCCTCCCACTTTGGGCGGGCCGGCCCCAGCTTAACCCCCTGGCCAGTGTCCTGGAATAGAATGGCGGCATACGCAGGAACCAGGCCACAGTTCAAGAAAATTACCATGGCACTGGTAATTACCAATTGCCTGTGCAATGTACATATCTTTTGCTATGTCCTCAGACATGTCAGTTACTGTCTTATGATCACTAATACATTATCCGTGACCTATGTCTCATATCCCAAAGCAAAAAGAACTAAAAATGTAAAAATGAGAAATGCAAATAACAATTACAATAAATAAGTGTAAAACCTCAAAATAAATTGGAAACTGAAACCTCTCACCCAGAAAAGTAAACACCCTTACCTCTCAACCTATAAGATTCACTGGTGTCTTATGAAATTGACTCAGGGGTGACTGTGTGTGAGAGAGGGGAATTAACCTGAAATTCCCTTTTTGGCCCAGGAACTGATGAATGGTGACAATCTCTGTAGAGTAGTGATGAGCGAACCTCGCAATGTTTGGATCCCAAACACCAACATAAAAAAAATAGTGATCAGTTTGTGTTCCTGAACAAGTAACAACCGTATAGTAGAAGCGTACATTTCGGTCTAATCAGGGTCAAACCGTAAATTACTCTGTTGCATACGTTTTGGTCTAGAGTTATGCATATGCGTATAGATTATCAGGCGCAAAGCATAAATTACGCAGGGTCCACCATACGTTTTGGTCTACACACAAGTGTACAGATTATCAGGTGCAAAGTGTGAATTGCGCAGTTGTGTACATCGCAAGATAAAAGTTTGTATGTTCGAATATGTTCGAAAATTATTTTTATAACCATTCCAATCATCAAACAAATTATTTGTGATCGGCAAACACAAACAATTAGCATATGAATGAACATATAAGCATTTACAAACATGTTCGCTCATCTCTAGTAGAGAATTCTGGAATATAATGATGTTATATAAGTGACAGGTAATAAAAATGAATGTAAATAATAAACAAACTGAATAGGGCTGATAATCATACAGGGTCTACAGGTATAAAGACAGTGAGTTTGGAGAACAGGGGGATGGGTAAATCACATTCTGGACGGTAGAGTAAATATACAGTAATAACAAAGCAAATTGCTTCATAAGCTCAGTATTCGGGTTATCAGCGAACTGCCTTTTCACTCAGTGCCGCTCCTAGCTGCTAAAAGGTGGATTTCATAACCAGACCTCTAGTTGTGACCTCGGCTTTCTGACTCTTTGTTATTGTGTGTGTCTGTCTTGTCTGCATGTTGTTTGCCACTAACAGTAAGTCAGGCACGGTCGCCAGGGCCGTATTTACCACTTGGCACCCGTGGTCCGGTGCCTAGGGCAGCACCTTGCAGGGGGGCAGCACCAGGGAGCAGGGGAAAGAAAAAACATTTTTTGTTTGTTTTTATTTTTTTAGTTTCTCATCTCCTGTTCAGACTTGCCAGTAAATCTGGTGTCTTTTCCAGGGGGGTGGGGGGTATGGTGGTATTGGTCAAGCCTGGTATGGCCAATCGGTACGTGAAGATGGGGCGTCTTCAGGTTTAGTGCCTAGGGCAGCAGCAAGTGTTAATACGGCTCTGACGGTCGCTTAGTTGTTCACAGCCGCCTAGGGCTGATTGAGGCAAGTAGGTGGGGACTCACATTAGGGTCCACCGTCTGTGTCTTCCTCTGTCTCTTCCATTACTGATTGACATCACTGACATCACTGGACATAACGGTAAGTCTATGGGGCCATCTCACAGCATGACTTTCTACCCACTTGTTTTCCTGAATGGTCGTAGTCTGAACACTCAGACCCCCACCAATAAAAACTTTTGACATATCACACCTTTTTATGGTGACAGGTATCCTTTAAGAATTATTTTTAAACCTTGATGTCTGTAACACATGGACATCACCAGATGATAGGTCTCCTTCCTTGCTGCTGCTTCTTTGTAGGTGTTTCTGCTTCCAGTTATGTCTTCAGCAAGTGAAAAGCATGTTCAATCAGGTTAGGATCAGGTGACTCCTCGGCTATTACAGAATGTAATCCTTGTACTGTGTGTGTAAAAAAAAAAAAAAGGCTGTGGAATAAAAATTAATCATCATCATCACTTTTATTTGCCTTAAAGGGGTTGGTCACCCTTTATGTGTGTGTGCGCGTGTGTGTGGGTTTTTTTTTAAACAAAAGTGTAAAAAATTATAACTGCTAACTTACTCATATTGGGAGCTTTTTCTGCAGCCCCACTCAGTTTAACAATGTTGCTCCGTCCTGCTCGGTTCTGGTCCCTGAATGTAGCCAGATGGCTTCTCCATCCATACATGGCTGCCTGTGGAGGAGCAGGTGACATGCACATACTGTATCTCCTCCATAGCTGTATACTGCACTCCAGCAAAAGTAGAAAAACACCTGACCACAGGTAGTGTCTGATAATCTATTTTAGTCCTATGCATTGCAAAAATAATACAGTATAAGGCTATGTTCACAGAACGTATATTTTCTTAAAATCGCGGCCGTTGTACAACGACCGTGATTATTACGAGAATATACATTGCATTGTTGTCTATGGGATCCTGGCCGGAGCGTATACACATAGTATACGCTCTGGCTGGGATCCCTAGCAGCACTGCAAACAACTGACATGTCAGTTTTCTACGGCCGCTAACTTTTACATAGGGTAAATCAGTGAAAGACTGTTTACACAAAGCGATCTTCCAATTTTTTAGCGAACGACGAACAACGATTTAAGAACATGTTGAAAGATCAAAATGAACGATTTCTCACTCGTCGTTTGATCGTTTGCTGTGTTTACACAGTACGATTATCGCTCATATGCGAAAATTTGAACGATAATCGCTCCGTATAAACGCAGCATAATACAGCTAATGATAGAGCTTCCCCACAGACCTGTCAGTTTACACATGTTGCTTCACAAGAGGTTTACTGAATCCAAACCGATTTTTTTCATTTGGTTAATGTGCACAGAGCCAGACGCCCACCCTGAATACACAAGGTTTCCAACATACAATGCACCATTTACTTACCCCGTCAACTGTTTTTATAAGCCACAAAATAATAATTTCCACTTGACCACAAACCACTTAAGATAGATCCCACAGCCTTTTCATGTAGAGTGAAAAAAGAGCTATCCCTATTATAGTGCAGTATCTAATGGAAATTCAAGGGAGGATCTGTGAGAATCAAAGAGACAAATAATGTCAATGATGGCACCATTAAGAATAATTGTTCTCAATTCATCATCTGTGAGTGAGCGTATACTTTGTGCTTCATACAATGGCCTCAGTCTTGCCAGCACTCATTACAAATCTTATCTAATGGCTAATTTTGTAGCGGCATTATGTTCAGACAGCATATCATTCAAATCACTGGCTGAAGGGGAATATTCTAATTCCACTTGCCGGAGGCATAAATGAGGATTAATTCTCAACTCAAATAGAAACTTGGGAGCCACAAAAGAAAACAGTTATTAGGTATTATATTAATAAAGGTAACTGGACCTTGTCACTGTTTATTTCCCCTTAACATGCTCTGAATAGTTCAGAAGGAAATGTAAATTAGGCTCCGTTCACATTTGCAGCAGGATGCCGCACTATTTTCCCATCCCAAAACACTGCAAGTCCTTTCAAACAGGGTTAATATTAGTGATGAGCGAACATCCCAATATTCGGTTTGGATCCCAAACACGAACATAAAAAAAAATTATTGTGATTGGTTCGTGTTCGAGGAACGTACAGTAGAAGCGTACATTTCGGCCTAAGCACATGCATACAGATTATCAGATGCGCATGTAAATTACGCAGTTGCATACACATTTGTGTACGCAGTTGCGTACAGATTGTGTATCTTTCAGTGTAGAGTTACTCTCATACAGATATGCGTACAGATTATCAGGCGCAAAGCCTAAATTACACAGTGGTGTACATTCGCAAGTTGAATATGTTGGAAAATGATCGTTATAAACATTCCGATCATCAAATTGTTTGTGATCAGCCAACGATTGTGTATCGAAGAACGGCCATTATATTAAAGTGTGTGAACGTAGCCTTGCAGTAATTTCAATATATTTTACCGCATATTGTGCAATCTCGATAAAATATTAATATTTTTGCTGTGATTCCGCTAAAATTGCATAATAGTGCTATTATACCACAGTTACACAATTTGTGGCAAAACTGCATAATAAACGCAAATTAAATGGACCACTAGGATCTGATTATGAAAACCGAAAATCTGCCAATTGTGTTGGAGCATATCGGCCATCATGAATATATCTGTTTGATATGATAAAGACTGAGCCCAGCCTTCTAACTCACAAATCCTTTTTTATTATTAGAAAGGGTTTAAAGGGATAACAAAGGTAAGAAGCAATTGTGAAGCTATTTCCCTTTTTTCTGATGCTTAGTAAGATTGTATTCAAATATTTCTCATAATCAGTAATAAAACCAAGGTGCTGAAGACTTTTCATCTAACAATTAGAGATGAGCGAGTAGCAAAATATTCGAAAGCTTGAAATTCGACTAGAAAAAAATGCTTGTTTCTTGGAAACCTAAATTTGACCACTTGGAGGTCACCATGTCCATAATGACACCTTTAGAAAAAGATGCAAACACCTCTGGAATGAAATTGGGAAAGCAGGGAAGCAGTATTACACCACAAGCACAGGTAGCCATATTAGTGGTCCCCAGCAGTAATGCCTGTAAAAGTTAATATTTAGTTAAAACAGCAAATTTTCATTTTCATTTTGCTATTTTTTGTTTATAATAGCAAAACTGATATGAAAAAAATACTGTTTCAATTAAATATACTGTAAATAAATAAATATATATATGTATTTACAGTATATTTAATTGAAATAGCATTCTTTCATTTTAGTTTTGCTATTGTAAATGAAAAATATCAATATTAAAATGAAAGTTTGCTGTTTTAATTAAATATTAACTATTACAGGGATCTGTATTACTGCTGGGGACTGCTAATACGGCTACCTGTGCTAGTGGTGTAATACTGCTTCCCTGCTTTACCAGTTGCATACCAGAGGCGTTTGCATCATTTTTTAAAGGTGTCATTATGGACTATTAATGTTGGGATAATGCTAATACAGCTAAATACAGCTCCCTGTAACAGTTTATATTCAAAATAGCAAATTTTTGCTAATATTGATATTTTTCATTTACAATAGCAAAATTTGAAAAAACTTTTGCTGTTTTAATTAAATATACAGTTAATTTATTTTCTGCTGTAATGTAATAGACAGGAAGGGGATACCATCTATTCCATTATAGCCTCCAACAGATTATAAGTTCATTTAGATTCTTAGATTCGAATATTTAATCGAATACTTGATAAAAAACTAATCTTTCAAGTAGTGCAATACTCGATCGAATAGCTACTCGCTCGAGTATTGTTGGCTCATGTCTAGTAACAATATGATCTGGTGCCACACCAACAGAGGTTAACTATTCTGGATGGTCCAAAGGTCTGGCACGAGTTGGGAACCAAATGGAGATTGTTGCATTTGGTGTTTCCATCCGGAATAGCTCCAGGTATACAGCCTTAAGAATTGCTGCTTATTGTGCCATCTATTTCAGTGTTATTAAGCCTGTAATTTGTGCCAATGTAAAAGAATATATCACAGTAAAAGTTTCCTTTCAAAGAAGCATTATAACAATCAATAATTCCTCAAAATCATTTTTTGCACAAGAATACATTTCATTAAAAGCTTTGCTATTAGAAGCCAATGATTGTTTGAAATTTTTATCTATTGTAGGGGATCAAAGTGTTCATTGTTAAGTAATACTTAAAGGAAAAAGAAGGTCGGCACATCCTGAGATAAAAATTCTGTGGTTTATTCCAATGCGTTAAAATATCATAGTACAAAAAGTCGCAAGGACACAAACAAATGCACCATCTTATGTGTCTCTGACCTCCTTTTTACTTTTTTTGTTCATACTATTTTTAGGACTGGGTTATCCTCTGGTCGTTCACTCACAAGGTGAGCTTGGATTGACTGTTTGTTGTGTAATAAGTAAACTACTTTCCGGCGTATAAGGCGACTGGGCGTATAAGACGACCCCTGACTTTCAAGAAGATTGTCAGGGGTTCGCCTTATATGCCAGAAGATGTTAACCTCTGCCTGACTGCAGCAGGGTTTACTAGCTGGAGCCCTGCTGCGGTCAGGCAGGGGTTAAATGCAATTAAAGGGAAAAAAAACAATTAACTCACCTGTTAACTTCCCAGCAGCCACACGTCTCCCATCCCGTTTCCGGTGCAGGCAGTGTGACATCTCATCTGAGAAGCTCGGAGACATTCAGCTGCCGGGAGAGTTTCGGGTGAATGAAAGAGGCATGGGGGACTCTGAGTGTCTCCGAGCTTCTCTGATTAGATGCTCTGCTGCTCAGGAGAGCTTCGGGGACCTCCGGCACAGGCAGTGTCACACGGAAATCGGACGGGAGACACGCGGCTGCCGGGAACGGGACTCAAGTAAGTTAACCTTTTGTTTTTTTTATAGTGATCGCCACATACGGTGGAGTTGCGGCCATTTTTGAGCTCCCCCACTGTATGCGGTGACCATACCCGGCGACCCCCGACTTCTGAGTTGATTTTTTGGGGTTAAAAAGTCGTCTTATATGCCGGAAGATATGGTAATATTTAGCTGTTTCTTGTCGTCAATTTCAGAGAAAAATTATTATTACTTATACCTGTTGTGGAGACCTCTGTTTAATCCCCTAATAAAGACAAGCCAGAATGTGACACACATGTTGAGGAGACCACAAATTCAACGGTGCTCATCATACAAAACCATCCCAGATAACTATTAGGCTATGTTCACACTATGTATCTGTGCGGCTGTATTTTTTATGCGGCTGGAAATGTGCGGCTGAAACTACGGCCGTGGGAAAAAATAGACATGCGGTTGAAAAAATACGGTCATTTACTTGGAAATCTGGTTCAACTAAAAATAACAAATAAAATCTTTAGTAAGTGATGCAAACACCTCTGGATGCATCTGGGAAAGCAGGGAAACAGTTTACAGGAATCGCTATTACCGGGGTTTGCGATCCTCTGCAGTAATGCCGATGCCTCTCATTGTTAATATATTTAATTAAAAAAACACATTTTCGTTGAAATAAAGTCCCTTTCGTTGTTCAATAATTAAATTTAAAGCATCCATCATTTTGCAATTAAATATACTGTTAAAATAAATATATATATATATATATATATAAATAAATGTATATTTATATATATATTTATTTTTTGAAAGTTTATTTAATTGCACAATGATGGATTCGTTTAAATTAAATTATTGAACAACGAAACTGATTTTATTACAACAAAAATGTGTTTTATTAATTAAATATTAATTAGTACAGGAAGCTCCATTAAGCCGTTAATTCATATTCCCGGTAATAAAGCATTCTGTACTAATCAACACTTTACTTTAATTAAAACATCAAATGTTTGTTCTAATTATGTTATCACAATAGCATTATTAGAAGAAACATTTAGAATTATATGTGCGCTCAGCTGATTGGCTGATCGGCTGAGTGCACATATAAAGAGCCGGTCCCCAGTACAGTCACTTCATTGTGCTGCGGACCAGCGAAGAGGACACATCGGGGTGAGTATAAAGCTCTCCCCACCCCCTCCCCAGCACTGCACCCCTCCCAGTAAGGAAGGGGGGTCACTTAACCCCTTCCTTGCTGGTATAGGTGCAGTCTGACATCAGTCTGGCCCCCAAGGGGTTAAGGGGGATGCAATGCATCCTCCCTTAACCCCTTGGGGGCCAGACTGTAAGCAGCGATCTGTAAAGAAGCTGCATACTGTAAGGAGCACAACACTGCTCACAATGATGGGTGTTGTGCTCCTGTTTGTGTGTTTTTTGTGTGTTTCTCCCTTTTTGTTTTTCAGATATCGGTATCCAGTGAATTAAGTCGGATTCGGTGGACTACGTCGATGACCATCGGTTGTTTGGTGTTTTTTTTATAAAATGGTCAATGAGGGGTGTGGGGGTGTTTTTATTTGAATTAAAAAAAAAATTCACTTGTGTGTTGTCTTTATTTCTTTACTTTATAGACTTAGTAGTGGAAGCCGTCTAATAGACGGAATCCATTACTAAGTCGGGGCCTGGTGTTAACCGGTATAAAATGGCTAACACTAACCCCCCCATTATTACCCCAGTACCCAATGCCACCAGGGGTACTGGGAAGAGCCGGGTGCCAGTGGTGCCGGAGCGTCAAAACTGGCGCTCCTGGACTGGGGCGGCAGCAGGCTGGTAAGATTTAGGCTGGGGAGGGCCTAAACCAATGGCTCTTCCCACCCTGGTGTTATCAGGCTGCTGTTGCTTGGTTTTTAACCCGGCTGGTTATGAAAATAGGGGGGACCCTATTTTTTAAATAAATAAATAATTTTAAAAAACGCATAGGGTCCCCCCTATTTTTATAACCACATATAATTCAAAATGTTTCTTCTAATAATGCTATTGTGATAACATAATTAGAAGAAACATTTGATGTTTTCATTAAAGTAAAGTGTTGATTAGTACAGAATGCTCTATTACCGGGAATATGAATTAACGGCTTAATGGAGCTTCCTGTACTAATTAATATTTAATTAATAAAACACATTTTTGTTGTAATAAAATCAGTTTCGTTGTTCAATAATTTAATTCTAACGAATCCATCATTGTGCAATTAAATATACTGTCAAAAAATAAATATATATATATATATATATATATAATATATATATATATATATATATATATTTATTTTAACAGTATATTTAATTGCACAATGATGGATTCGTTAGAATTAAATTATTGAACAACGAAAGGGACTTTATTACAAAGAAAATGTGTTTTATTAATTTAATATATTAACTATTAGAGGCATCGGCATTCGGCATTATTGCCGGCTATTTTTGAAGTACTCCGTATGGACCGCCTGTCAATCCACGGGCATGAATTTGCACAGTTCCAGCCGCAAACAATGGTCTTGTTAATTTTTTACGGGTCCGTTTACGATCGGGCCGTAGGCTCATACATAGTGTGCACTGTGCAGCCGTATATCGTATACCTTCTCGCGTACGCATGAACCGGAAAAATACGGCCGATGATTTACCACCAGCAATACAGCCGCAAAGATACATAGTGTGAACCTAGCCTTAAAAAGGATCCAACCAAGAGCAATATTGGTTATTATTTCCTAGGTTACCATTCTTCATGGGCCAATTATCGTTAATGAGCGTTCCTATAATCATCCTGTGTAAAAGGGCCAGTGATCAGCCCACAAGCAGGCTTTGATCTCTTGTGTTGTGGAATATCTATCACTTTACAAGCAACAAGAAATAAATAGGGTTGTTTGTGCTACTGAAAATTTTGCCAAAAGTAAATCACACTCCTAAGGCCAAGCCTGGCTCCATCTAAAGTTTAATCCTCACCATATCCTGTGTCACTGTTCTGGTCCCCCCTGACAAGTTTGCTTTGATGTCTGCAGCGATCACCACTGTTTCCAGCATTCATTGGCCTCAGTGATCTTTTGCCATATACTGTACAACTGAGGCCCAAGATTATTGGATCACATATAAAATAGGATCTAGGGCAGTAAGTTTGCCCCATTTTCTGTAATTTTAAGCAAACCCAATGCCATTTTCAGTAGTTCACCCATCTATAATCTGCAATAACATGATTTTACAAGTTGGTTGTAAATGCAGATGATTAAAACAGCTACAAAAACAACCATATTAAAATGAATGAAGGAGAAAGTAGTTTCCAGAGCTGTTTCGGCTGCAAATGTTGCCATGCCGCTGTATATACAACATCTGAACAGGACTGTGCTGATAAGGAAACACTATAAAATGGTGATATTATCTCTGTGTGGATTAAACCTACAGAACTCGGCAGACTTCACAGCAATTTGTGCTAACACATCCTTGACCTTGGCTTTGAGTTTGTTCTTGAAGTTCTGTTTGAAATATAATCAATTAGTCCAATAAAATTGCACCAACTATTTTGAGAAGTAAAGAATATAAAATATAAAACAGGTCAAAATGATTTATTATGCGGAATCCTTGCTCCGCCATCATGATGTTTTAAAGTGTCCCTGTCATTTGAAAAAACTTTTAACATGTCACGGAGACATGATTGGCTGGGGACTGGTTGTTCAGACCCTCACTGATCCCTAGAATGAGCCCAGCTCCATACACTAAGTATACAGTTCCATTATTTCTACGTCTTTGTATATATAAAATACTAAAGCGTTTAAAGAAGAAGTCTCATGAAACGTAAAAACGATAGGCAAGCAAAGGGAAGCTGGAACATAATAAAGAAAGTATACTTACCCGTTCCTGTGCCCTCGTAGTGCAACTATAAGATCTCTCCACTTTTTGTTGTTTTCGGCAGGCATCCAGGTATGTGCTGAAACATCACAGCCCCACTGATGGCTTGCCCGTTCAGGTCATCAGTGACTGCAGTGGTGTCCCGTCAAGGTCAATGATTGGCTGAGGGTGCAATCCATCAACTGGGCACATGACATCGCAGCAGCAGGAGCTGCTGGAGGCTGGTGGCTTTCAGATATTGGGAAGGCATCACTGCAAGGGCACGGGAATGAGTAAGTATACATCATTTATTAAGTTCCTGCAACCCCCTGCCTGCCTCTTTTTGTTTTATGGGACTTCTCTTTTAGGTATATAATGTGAGACATGCAATGCAATAAACATGATTTATTGAGAGCTTACAATTTATTGGCTGCTAAACTTACCTGTATACTTTGTTATACTTACATATATAGGCTATGTTCACACTACGTAAGAGACTGGCCGTTACGACCAGTCTCAGAAAAGATCATTCCAGCCGGTACTGCAAAGTTCTGATGCGGGCGCAACCGGAGCCGCCTGCTCCATAGTGTGCACTAACAGGGTTTTCTGAAGCCACTGTTCACTGAATAGCGGCCGCAGAAAACTGACATGTCAGTTTTCTGCGGCCGGATGGAATCCCAGCAGGAGTGTATACTATGTGTATACGCTTCGGCCGGGATTCCATTCATTCACAAAACAAAGTATACTTTGCATAAATCAGGGCCATTGTTGCAAATTGCAACAACGGCCGTGATTTATGCAAAAGATACGTTGTGTGAACGTGGCCTTATTTTGGTAAGAGTCCAAGAAAGTGGGGTGGAAAGCAGAATGAAATCAAGAACTGACTGCTCTCTTATTCCCTAAGGCTGTGCTTCCTCCAACATGGCACTGCTACTGAGAAAGAAATGGATGCAACATTTAGGGCGAACACAGCTTTGTGGAGGCAAAGTCTAATATAGTCAACCCCTTCACTTATTAACAATTATATATAATTATAGAAAAGTGCTGCTGCCTCTTCTTTGTCCTAGTGATCAGCAAGGATCTCAGCATCCGGACTCATACCCAACCAAACTAATGCCAGTCGCACAATACACTAGCTGCCGGGATTTAAATTCTTGAACCTCCGGTGGCCCAGATTGCTAGGGGCGCCATTGGTATCGGTGACATAACCTCGTTGGGATCGAGCTATAGAAGGTCTGGAGCATATTCCTGAGCGTGCTCCTGATGTCCGGGGCAGTGGGCCTGCCATGGACACCGCTGGAGCGGGGCCAGGTGAGTACATCAGAATACTGTTTGGCTGGCATGTATACTGGAAAATATGCTTTGAAATGGATGTGAATGTAGCCTTGGTGGCAATATAAAATGAATAAAATAAAATTATATTAACAACAAAATACCTACCTTGATCCCATGTAGCTCCTGTGTGCCATTATCTGGTCTCCTACCTGTCCTGTTTCTTTCTGCTTCTGAGAAGAACTTCTCCCTGCAATAAAGACCTGCTTATCCAATGACTGGCCGAGCCAGGAGACTGCTGAGGTTAGTGAATGGCTGAGCATGCAGTTCTTGCTGAGATAACTTCATTTCAGAAGAGGAAGTGATGGCAAGCAGGGGACTGGATGACTTCCCACTGGGAGTTGCAGGGGACCAAGGTATGTGAGTATGATTTTTTTTCTATTTTCATCACCAGCCATTTAAACTATTTTTCTGGTGCAAAGATAAAGCCTACAGACATCCCTGCTCTGTTATATGCTGCATAGTGGTAGCACCTATATATGTGTAAAAAAAAAAAAAAAAAAAAACAATAGGAATAGTATCACCATCTTTTACAAAACGCTAAGGTTATCAGTATCATATACAATCTAACAAGCAATGTTGTGTTCATGAATGACCCTTTCTCAAGCTTTAGAGCCTAAAATGTAGCAGGCATCTGATTTTGACTTTACACGACACCTATAGGCACATGTTCTTGTACTTTTTGATAGTTTGGTAATATCCATAATATATTTTTTTGGATATAATGCTTTAAACCAAAATGCAACACTGGGATAATTTTATTGTATAAATCAACCAAACGTTGTTGTTTATCATTACTTGCAGTGGTCGAACTGTCTGAAACTAAAGATCCAGTTTTCAATGATCTTGACCTTTCACAGAACAACCAATCCCATTGGGGCATCCATCATCTTCTTCATGCTAACACGGTGTGATGGGGATGTAAATAAGTGAGGTCAGTGTAAACAATAACCTTCTGTTTTCTTCAGAGTAACAGATGGGAACGAAAAACTTCAAACTTGGATGAAATTAAAGATGTATTTCTTTCCTGGCTCAACACATATTTCATGAAGATGCCATCAGGGATATGAAACCTAAAGACATAGTGTCAGAGCTATGATGTCTGAAGAGGAAGTAATTGACAGAGCAGCGCAGTTACAATACTTGTGGGTGTAGTATGCAAAAAAAAAAAGTCTGTTTATGTAAATACAAAACACAGACAGGATCGTATTGTGGACATGCAACTTGCATAGCCTAGCCGAATCTAAGGCAAATTCCCCTGAGATGGGCTTCTCTTTAGATGCACAGAGTTCTCTTCATGAAGAGCCTCCCCAGCTTGTCCTCTTAGTTTTTACCAACAGCTGTAGCATGCAATGAGCAGTCAATCATAACTTATTAAAGGCACCCCTATTAGAACTTGTATGGTGTTGCTTTCTTCTGTTAGATATATCAAAGACAACATTTGTAAGATATGATAGACTAAAAGAGTAAGTCTTAAAGATAGTCACTGGCACCACTCAGTAAGTGGGCTTATGCAGATGTTGCTGGACATGTTATTTGTATAGACAATGCTAAAACTGCAACGGAGGTGCTTCTCATAAACATGACCATGGAATCCATACACAAAATAAAGGAGAAAAGCTCAGGGCACTCACCAATATGTTGCAGTATCCTTTATTCTAAATGTTAAGTTAAAAGTTAAAATTCACTTGGCAGTACGAACATGACAGCCATTTTGCTTTGGTGTCTGCTACAAGTGATATGCCTTGCTGAATTTTAACTGCATTTTGAATAAAGGATACTGCAACATATTGGTGAGTACCTTTAGCTTTTCTCCTTTATTTTGTATATGATAGGCTGAGATACAGATGCTCAGCAGCAGTCCTTTTACTTTATACTATGTTCACACCATGTATATTTGAGGCTGTATGTTTGAGGCTGTATAGCAACCAAAACCAGGAGTGGATTGAAAACACAGAGAGGCTCTGTTCACATAATGTTGTAATTGAGTGGATGGCCGTCATTTAATGGCAAATATGTGCTGTTATTTTAATGGCTGTTGTATTGAAATAATGGAAGTTATTTACCGTTATATGGCGGCCATCCACTCAATTTCAACATTGTGTGGACAGAGCCTTTCTGTGTTTTCAATCTACTCCTGGTTTTGGTTGCTATGAGGACCTGACATGAGGACCAAATACAGCCTCAAATATACATAGTGTGAACCCAGCCTATTATATACTGTAAGTGTTCCGATTCCCCAGAGTAGTCTACAGTGAGACTTTGGACTATAGCAGTCCAGACCTCTCCAGGGAATCACAACACTTGAAAAGTGGAAGAAATTTTATAAGACCAAATGAATTGATCGCCAATTCATTAGATTTGGGCTCGCTGAATCCTACTGTAGTTTTGCTCCACTCCGCTGGATAAACTGTAAACTGTTCCTGGATAATGCTTCAAACAGGAATCAGGTCTATGGTGCCCGGTGCACTGATAATATCACATAACACACTTTATGTTTGCAGGAGCGTGACTATAAGAAGAAAAGCACACAACAAAAGTATTAAGGAAAAGTACATAACGACATTCATTGTCTTTTGCTGCTCCTTTTTCCTACTGCCAAATTAGTTAAGAGTGACATACATAAAACAATGGGGCATTATTACAGGAGAATAACTGATGACACCACATGATCATTATCTGACTGAAAAACCCTAGGGCGGCAAATTATATTACTAGACTGTGGACACAGATATTGTTGGAGGCGACAGGATGCTGGAATTTGACATGAACTGTCTGCCTATAATTACATTGTAAGTGTATGCTATATTAAGCATATGTAATTATTATTATTCCACATTATAAAAATGTCGTATATAAATGCCCCATTGGTCATATACAAACTATGGGTCAGAGGACCATATGGTGATAAAGACTAAAACTAATTTTTAGAGAGTGCAGACTTAGACTAGACAATCTAGAAATGCATCAGATTTATTAATATGTTTGAAAATCTTATGCATCTTTAGGCCTTATTCCCTCGTTCAGTGATTTTCAAGGTCCGTAGATGAAGTCCGCAATCTACCTCCCTGATAAGTGATTGCATTTTTCACGCATCTGTCTAAAGCTTTTTAAATTACACTGATTACATCGCTTCCATGTATTTTACGGATTGCATGGATGTCAGATCCAAGCAATCTATGAAACACACGGATCCCAAATACTTCTATGGGGGAATCCATGCCATCTTCTCATCTGAATTATGACATGTCCTATTTTTTCATGGAATGGATTGCGGATCTGTGAAAAAAAACACAGAACATGTGAATAGCTCAATAGAAAGCAATGGGACAACTTTACGGAACATGTGAATAAGCCCTTAATTCCAAGCCTGTTTTCCAGGAAGCCTTGCCTCCTTGTTAAGCAATGCAAAAAAGGTTCTTAAGAATATTTAACACACTTTAAAATGTGTGTATCTATAAAAACCTCACCAACACAAAGCTATACAAAGAGTCTATATTCAGATACAGTACATACAAGCATTTAATGGGCACTGTTGCTTCAAAAAGATTCCCTTTAAGTTGATTCTCAACTTAATTTGGATATCACTTCATTTACTAAAAAAGACTCCTTACTGAAGAAAAACAGCTCTAAAGTCTTGGTCACTAGATGTCCTCCTTCCCTGCAACCTGTTGCCCACTGGCTGTATTTAAGGGAAATCCATCTTTAGTATCAAAGAAGGATAAAACATAAGAAGTGGGGGCAGGGCTTAGCATGTTCTGTGTAGGAGTGAGGGAGAAAAAGCCTAAGACAACATGTGTACCTGCAATGATCCACACTGTTCCTGAAAGGTAAATCAAAGCTTCCCTTTCATCTCTGAACACACATAAAGTTCTGGTCAGCTATCTCTTGAATATATCCCAGTGTACTTAATGCTGAATATCAACAGTGCTGCAGTGTAATCCCCTCTCACATTCCCTTAGGGAAGAAGCAGTCCAGTCCCTAGTTTAACTCCTTTCTTGCCGTGCTGCAGCTGTTTTTAATTTCACATAAAAAGTAGTGTTGTGCCGCGCTACACAGAAGGTATACACTAGTGGAGCAAGTTATCTTGCTCCTTTAGTGTATACCTTCTGTGTAGCGCGGCACAATACTTCTTTTTATGTACAATTATCTTTAGTAAGTGGAAGCAGTAACCACTAATTGTTAGCACGCAGCAACACGGACACTAATCATCATTACTGTACCTTTATATCAGGAGCATGGTTGTTTTACTTTGTATTAATGTTTTTAGCTTTCAGCTCACGCAGCACCTTGCACAGTCAGTGTATAATCAAACTCCTCCCAACCTCACATGCTGTCTACAGTAGCGTACTGTGTAAATCATCCCTCAGCACAGTACAGTCTGTTCAGTCCAGTACATATTCCCCAGTACTTGGGATAGCAGAGAGAACTATGAGTTTTGCTGCAACTAGACACAGAAGTAATGGAAAGAAAGCACCATGGAGGGGGCTCTAGGGTGCAGAGTAACAGCAGTGACAGCACTAAAATCACCAGTTATCAATTTGCAGTGTTAGGGCCAGTTCACATGGAGTAAAACTGGTGGAATTCCGTGGTATTGAAACGGAGGCTGGTGGGATTCCGTACGGAGAGTTCTGCTGTGGAATTCCACCAGTTTTACTCTGTGTGAACTGGCCCTTAATGTAACAGAACCATGCAGGCCTTTACAAATACAAATCTACCAAAACAACAGGTACTGTATGCTTAAAAAAATGAGGAGTAAATTATGGTGGAGGAAAGCAGCAGTGGTAAATATAGCAACAAGTATCTCCTGTGCCTCTCAGGCTCTCACAGTGTGTAAGCTTTATAACCCAGATGTTAATGTACACCCATTTGGCTGGTGGTGTTAGGGTGTAGCATCCATGGTCTGCATGTTGTCATTTATTGGTCATTGTCTGTATTTTACCATGCGGTTACACCCTGGGCAATTATTGTATGTATTTATGGCATTGCCAAATAGGCGGGCATTGTCAGTTGTTTATTAGCATTTGGGTTATACAGTTTATATACTATGAGAGACAGAGTGTGTTTTTAATTTATGGGACTTTATATATTTGTTGCTCTATTTATTTTATTGCTCCTCATTTTTCTAACTATATTGTATCTGATAAAAGCTTGGTTATATATTAGTATAGCTTTATGTAGCTTATTGTTTTTGTACATATTTTCATTTTGCTACTATGGGCTTTTACATTTGTGTGGTGTATGGTCCATCTTTGGTGTTGTTGGGATGGATTTTAAACATTTGGTGTAGTTGTGTAAGTTAATTTTAGAGGGTAAACTCCCCAAATTGTTGCTACGCCCAGTCTTAATAATGTCCTTCTTTGTGTTTTGAGTTCTTAGAGTGTCCATATGCTTCATGATTCTAGAAAATGCTGTCCTTGGTTGGGTTCATTAAAGATGAAAGAGACAGAAATATTGCTATATTAGGTGAATGTCTTGCAGTGGGTGAGTATCCAAGAACGCTAGTATTCTTATCCACTTTCCTGCTTAGAAGAGTGCTGTGTACAGACAGGCTGAGTATAACACAACGACTCCCTATTTATTGAGACTCGGTGCTAACTTAATCCTGTACGATAAAGTGTGAAGCTTGTCTCCTGGAGATTGTTGCATTGTAGCAGATACCACTACTGAACCAACAGCTGAACACTCACAGTACACACAAGGAGGTTGTAGCATTAGGTATAGAACCTGTTTGTCGGCTAAAGTAGATATTTTATTTAGTAAAATTGTATTCCTAATTCTGATAACAAAATTTATTACAGCTTGAGGCCGGGTTCACACAGTGTATGACAGCCGCTGTTCTGTGACACGGGCGATGTCTGTGAAGTTCATCAGTACTGCAGTACTGACCTGATGAACTTTTTTTTTTTAGAATTGGGATGCGAGCACATTCAGGTGTGCCCACATTTCAATTACCCATAGCCAACAATGTAAAGTGAGGCAGGAGCTGGACTTTACATTGTCTGCTGAGTCAGTGTTGTGCGACCGATATCCAATAAATAGCGACAGCAGTGTAGTGTATACCTTCCAGCCTGGATTCCATAGACTTCAATGTGATTAGCCAATTCATTAAATAACAGCGTGGTTGTAAACCTGCAGCTATGGCCATTGTTTAATGAATTCATACATTGTGTGAACCTAGCCCGATGATGTACAGTATAGAGCCATACTACGGCATGAATAGTAGTCCATTAAGCCTTTACTGTACCTCTGCAGGCCTTTAGTTTCAAGGTCATGGGGAAGATTTTTGTTGTACGATTTAATACAAATTTGCTAGAAAAATATGGGTCATGTGCAGTGACATGAAGTTCATCTGAATTTACCTCTTATAGTTGTGGATGTCATACAATAAAAAATTCTACCAATAAAATTTACAAATTTAAGTGAGCTACAGTATATTTATATGCCCCTTATTGACCCAAGGTGCTACCCCATAATGAGTATTAGTACCCTGTACCTGTTCCAGTCAAACTATGTATGAGCAGGGACTTCTCTCCTCTTGTTTCAGTGTTTGTTTGCTTTGATTAGTCATCATTTTATTTTTTCCTGCTGAATCTAAAGTCAGTCTATTAGGTCTTTACACTACAGAGTGAATAAATATGGGCACCCCTTCTATTTAATGGATATTGACATTCTGGTCACATGCAGGTACCTAAACTCGAGCATAGCACTACGCGATCTTCAAAAGAAACAAGTAATAAAATAGGTCATGGTGAAAAGCAGAGTGACTTTCAAAGTGGTATTGTCAAATAATGCCACTTTTCCAACAAGCCAATTCATCAAATTGCTGCCCTGCTCGAGCTGTTCAGGTCAATTGTAAGTGATGTTGTAGTAAAGTGGAAATATCTGGGAGCAACAACAGTAAAGTAGTAACTTCAGTACAGGTATATCTTCAGTATTCACTAAACCTAAGTTAAAAGCAGGGTTCATAAGGAGTTTTGGAATTTACAGCGACTGTACCATCAGGTATATCACTGCTATTTTATTTATATTAATCGATCTGTGCTGGCGCAAGGATGCCAGTGCTGTGGTCCTTTTTTGTAATTGCCACCCGGTTCCCACACTCGGCGCCGATATTTTCCTGAGCACTGTCCCGCCAAGCAGCACAGGGGCAGGACCGTGACCCTCCAGTGTGGCGATATCCCCTCCCCTCTGTGACGTGGCTTCATTGATTCTAATGTAGCTGTGTCACAGAGGGAAGGGGGGTTCGTCACATTGGGGGTTAGTAGGCTTCCCCCAGTGCTCTGGGGCAGGCTGGTGCTCAGCAAAAGAGCAGCGCTGAGCGCATCCTGGTGGGAATTAAAAAGAAAAATGCCACTGGCATCCCCATAATGCTGCCAATCAATTAACCCCTTCAAGACCCAGGACGTAACTGTACAACCCGGGTCAGGTAGGGTAGTTCAGAGGGGGTCCACGCGGCGACCCTGCTCTGAACGTCGGAATGACGCTGATAGCAGCTCGGTATTCTATTGATCTGGTCTGTAGCAGACCAGACCAATAGCGCACCGATCTAATGAATCGGCACTCAATGGGAGATCAGTGCTGTATATATAGAAGTCCCCCTGGGGGCTTCTAATTAATGTGCAAAAAAAAATATTTTTCCTTAATAAAAAATCCCCTTCCCTAATAAAAATTTTAAATCACCCCCCTTTTCCAATTTTCTAAATAAAAATAAACATATTTCGTATTGCCGTATGCGTAATCAATCAAACTATTAAATAATACCATTCCTAATCTTGCATGGTAAATGGTGTAAGCGCAAAAACCCACCAAAGTGCAAGATTGTTATAAAAAGTGATCAAAAAGTTGAATATATATGCAAACAAGGTACTCATTGAAAGTACACATCATGGTTTAAAAAATGACATCTCACACAGCCCCATAGACCAAAGGATAAAAGCGCTATAAGCCTGGGAATGGAGCAATTTTAAGGAGCATTTAAATTTTTAAAAAGGTTTAAAGGGGTTGTCCGGCGCTAAAAAATTATTCACAGAATAACACACATTACAAAGTTATACAACTTTGTAATGTATGTTATGTCTGTGAATGGCCCCCTTCCCCGTGTCCCACCACCCCCACCCGTGTACCCGGAAGTGTGGTGCGCTATACATACCTGTCACGTGCCGACCACGGTCTCCGATCCTCAGCAGTGACGTCTTCTTCGGGAGGCCGGCGGATCTTCCCGAGTGCCGGCCGCCCTCTGCAGCGTCATCCAAAGCTCAGCCGCGATTGGCTGAGCATAACTGTGAATACTTTTTTAGCGCCGGACAACCCCTTTAAATTTTTTAAAAGCCATCAAATAAAATAAAATTTACACAAGTTACATATTGTTGTAATCACACTGACTTGAGGAACATAGATAACATGTCAGTTTTACCATAGGGCAAATAGTGGAAACACAAAACTCCCCTAAATTAAAACAAAATTTGTTTTATTTTCAATTTTGTTGCGTTTTTTTCCCGATCTAGCAGTATTTTATGGAAAAATTAAGTCTGCCATTGTAAAGTACAATTAGTGGTGCAAAAAATAAGGGTTTGTGTGGGTCTGTAGGTAAAAAAAAGGAAGTGCTATGGCCTTTTAAACGCGAGTAAAAAAGAAACGGAAGGACAAAAACAAAAACTTGCCTTGTCCTGAAGGGGTTAATATAAAGAAATAGCAGTGATATACCTGGCGCTTTAAGGGGTTTTCCTATAATGACAACTGTGGCTGAAATTTTAGTTGGTCTACCTGAGCATGGTTTTTTTTTGTTTTTTTTTTTACAAAACCCCTGATTTTCCATATGTTAATCCCAGTTTGAACACTGCTGACTGGTATTATCAATTCTTTTGATATCTTTTTGTGCTCCTTTCATGTTTTATACAGTTCTATACCTTTTCCTGTAGATCTCTTGACAATTCTTTTGCTTTCCCCATGACTAACAATCCAGAAACATCAGTGGCTGGATGAAGGATGCAAGAGCCTGCCTGGATCCCAGAAAAACACTCAGCTTTTATGCGCACACACACACACACACACACACACACACACACACACACACATTACAAGCAACCAGGTCACAGGTGAGGATGTCACCTTTAGTAGCCATTCAAATGCATTTGTGTCAACTTCTGTTTAGGTTATCAGGCCAAAATCACCAGGATATGTGAACTTTTGATCAGGGACATTTGGATGTTTTCGGTTGTCATTATGATGGAAAAACAGAAAACACAGTAGTTTGACAATAAATGGCTTCACCCGACCGCAAACCATGAGTGGGGAAAAGTTTTTGTGTTATCATTCCTATTCTCTGAAAGAAGGACAAGAAAGCAAAAATTCTGCCCGGGTATGTAAACTTTTGAGCACAACTTGTATACAGGTAAATAGATTAATTCACACCAAAGCCACCTGTCAATGGATAAGATATATATGGCAGCAAGTAAACAGTCAGATGTTGACATTGGCTATGGTAGAAAAGTGACAGAACATGCGATACACCATAGTGCAGACCAAAGTGCCATGCCTACCTCTATCCACTGCCGAATGCATCGACGTTGGGCAAATAAGCATGAAAAGTGGCCCATGGGGCAATGTTAGAAATGGCCTGGTCTGATTAAAAAAAATCTAAATCATTTTGTGGATAAGCATACCTGGTTACCTGGGGGATAGATGTCAGCAGGATGCACTGTGGAAGTAGGCAAGCTGGCATTGAAGGTGTGAAACTACGGGCACTGTTTAAATGGTAAAGGTATTCCGGGAAAAAAAGCACTTTCCCCCTATCCATAGGATAGGGAAAAAGTAGGAGATTTCGGGGGAGTCCGATCCATGAACCCCCCAGTGATCTCTATATCGGACCCCGCTGGCTCTGTTATGAATAGAGCCCTGGGTCAGCATGTGACCCGCAGCTCTATTCATTCCTATGGAGCGATGGAAAGAGCAGAATGCAGAAGAAGCCGTACTCTGCTCTTTCCGTTGATTCATAGGAATAAATAGAGCCGCGGGTCACGTGCCAACCTGGGGCTCTATTCATAACAGGGTCTGATACAGAGATTGCCGGGGGGTTCAGGGGGGGGGGGGGAGTGAATTTTTCCTGGAATACCCCTTTAAGGATAGACATTTAGTACCCTCACTTTTTTGTTGTTGTTGTTGTTGAGGCAGCATGAATGGCAGCATTAGTAATTGTCCAAATATATTTAGCATAAGGTACTAAGGTACTGGGATTTACGGTTCCTGTAGAAAAAGCCCTAAAACAGTAACTCCTATTAAAGACTGTAAAGGGAATTTATGATAAGGTAAGACAGGGCAGCTAATCTATAAAATTGTTTGGTATTTTGCATAAGGTCTCTCTGTTATGTCATTTTCCCATCATGCTAGAATAGAAGCGGCATAAGAGGTAATTTGCAATGCTGCCGGGTCCCTAAAAGAATGATTCCAGTACTACGGAGGTCAGTAGATGGTGATTTTCCGAGGCAAGGGTCTGTATAGGATAATTTGATTTAGCTGTGATATTTGAAGGTGACTTTGTGTCTGGCGCTAGCAGCTTCAGATCTAGAAGTTTATTGCAAAGCACATTTATCACAAATGTAGAATAATTCCAACCATCCCTCTACAAGACAATTTATGTGCACAAAGCTATTTATTGATTGCTACAGTACTTGTCTTGCTTACATTTTTGTCATGTGCTTCCTCTAATTTTCCTGTTGGATGTATATGGAGGGCACAGCATAATTTAGACACTATAAATCATTCAGCATACACAGGCATGCATACTGCATTAGCAGAGCATTACACCCATCAGAGGTGTATGCTACTTTACTACATTGTGGAAAATCCGTTGCCATTCACTGTCCTTCAGGGATAAGATTAGTGGGCTAGACTGGTTATATTAATTAACTGGAATTACAGTGACCCAATATAATGATCAGCTCCTATGAAAAGTATTCATACCCCATTGGATGGTTCTATGATTTATTGTGCGGCTGCATTGAATTACTGTGGATTTAATCTGTCTTTTTGTAGACACTAATGAACGGAAAAACACTATTTAATGTCAAACAAATGTCTACACGCATTACAATTATTAACCACAAAATAACTGAATGTAAAATTATTCAACCTGTCTAAGTAATAATTAGTGGAGTCTTCTCTGGAAGCGGCTATTGCTACTTTATGTATTGGTCGACATCAAGTTTGCATCTGTGCATATAAATCTTGGAAGCTGCAGTTGTCTTGAAGACCTTTGTAGGCTTTATTTCAAGATTTTACTTTTATATGCTGTAGCTAAAGCTTTGCTTGTCCAGGCATGATGGGAATTGTAGTTTTCCAACAGCTCGAGGGACAAAGCTCCCCCCTCCCTGCTCTAATGCCGTAACCTGGTGTTGTTAGCAGTGGGCTAGGTGTTGGAGTGTACAAACTAAGCACTTGTCATGGTGGGCAGGAGTGCTATGCCCACCCCCGGGTATACTAACACTGGCTTTGTAAAGTTAGAACAAGTGTAGATGCAGGTGCTGAGTATAGTAACCAGAGTCCAGCACAAACAGAAATGGTTTACTTAAAGAAATTTTCAAAGCAAAAATTCAGGTTTCAAGTAGACCAGTCCTTTCCCTAGGTGGACAACACAGAGTAGTTAGTGGGAAGGCTGAGAGTCTGTCGTGGGGCCTGGTCTAATTATTGCAGAACTCTGCTGGGGCAACTAAGGTTGTAATAAGATAACTTGCCTGAAGAATCTTATACTCATGGCTTAGACTATATACCGCCTCCTGCCAGAAGGAAGTTTAACAAATGGGTAGAGCTAATCTCTGAAGGTTGAGCAGATATGAACGGAGTTCATCGGATGACTTGCACTTTGCTCCACTGCAGACAAATCACTAGTTTGGATCATTCAAGTGGTTACCCCAGATGTAGACAAGGTATCCTAGGTGACTGTTACAATATGCAATGTGAGACACCCAAGAGAACGATTGGACAATAAACTGAACACAGAAACACATAATTAACCCTTAGTAGAAATTCAGCTGTGCAGAGTAACAGGGGAGAGTGAGACACAAAGTGGTGACTTTGCCAAACTGCAGCCCTCAGCCCAGAGTGCGGCACTTAACACAAATACCTGAGGACAGGTGACTGAGAGACATAGTGGCACACCTGTTCTGGAACACTAAACCAAGGTCTGGGGCCACAATGGTCACTCTGCCACATATACAGTCATGGCCAAAAGTTTTGAGAATGATACAAATATTAATTCTTACAAAGCCTACTGCTTCAGTTTTTAAAATGGCAATTTGCATATACTTTAGAATGTTATAAAGAGTGATCAGCTTAACAGCAATTACTTGCAAAGTCAATATTTTCCTAGAAAATGAACTTTATCCCCCAAAACACATTTCAACATCATTGCAGCCCTGCCTTAAAAGGACCAGCTAAC
Source organism: Dendropsophus ebraccatus (assembly GCF_027789765.1). NCBI lineage: Eukaryota > Metazoa > Chordata > Amphibia > Anura > Hylidae > Dendropsophus > Dendropsophus ebraccatus. The sequence continues at coordinate 97,815,285 of NC_091459.1, forward strand.
ATCGTTTCAGTGATTGTTCCATTAACACAGGTGTGGGTGTTGATGAGGACAGGGCTGGAGATCAATCCAATTGTTTGGGAAATCTGGAAAACAGCTTATTCGGAGAAGACGAGGTGAGCTCTACCACCAGTCTTGTCTCATGCCAACTGTAAAGCATCCTAAAACCATTCATGTGTGGGGTTGCTTCTCAGCCGAGGGAATCGGCTCTCTCACAGTCTTGCCTAAAAACACAGCCATGAATAAAGAATGGTAGCAGAATGTCCTCCAAGAGCAACTTCTCCCATCACCCAAGAGCAGTTTGGTGATCAACAATGCCTTTTCCAGCATGATGGAGCACCTTGCCATAAAGCAAAGGTGATAACTAAATGGCTCAGGGAACAAAACATAGAGATTTTGGGTCCATGGCCTGGAAACTCCTCAGATCCCTCAGACAAAATGCAAGCATTGATTGTGCAAGAATGGACTGCTATCAGTCAGGATTTGGTCCAGAAGTTGAATGAGAGCATGCCAGGGAGAATTGCAGAGGTCCTGAAGAAAAAGGGTCAACACTGCAAATATTGACTTGCTGCACTAACTCATTCTGTCAATATAAGCTTTTGTTACTCATAATATGATTGCAATTATATTTCTGTATGTGATAAAAACATCTGACAAACACACATAAAAACCAGAGGGCAGCAGATAATGTGAAAATATAATATTTGTGTCATTCTCAAAACTTTTGGCCATGACTGTAGGTATACCAGTGCTTTTTCTATTGTGACTTGTGTGCATTATATTTGTATTATTGTTCTATGGCTTCTTGAATGCTGTAAATGGACAAGAGGGCATTGCATGCTGGGCAAATCATCACAACTATAATTATCATTAAAAGGTTATGAATTCTGTATACCTTTTTTACCTCTAAAATGATCCCCCTATTAATATGCAGATAGTCCTACTATGCTGTGGGCCATGGGTCTCCAAACTGCGGCCCTCCAGCTGTTGCGAAACCACAACTCCCATCATGCCTGGACAGCTAAAGATTTGGATTTGGCTGTCCAGGCATGATGGGAAATGTAGTTTTGCAACAGCTGGAGGGCCGCAGTTTGGAGACCCATGATGTAGGCCATTTTCTTCCACTTGTTCCCTGGATAGACAATTGCCAGCTCTGTGTTGTACAGTACAATATAAAGGCAATTTTAATATATTAACCTATTAAGGTTTTTATTTTCATTATACCAACAAAGAGGTGTATGAAATCTCTAAAGAGACAGTAGTCATACAAGGTATTTCCTGGTATAATTTATACTCTCATCGGGAACAATATTTATTATCTGATGATAGAAATTATTTAGGTGTGAGGATTTCCTTGGTGTCCGGTTATCTTCCCCTAAATTTCAGCTTGACTTGGGAAAACAAGGCTATTTGTCAGAGATGTGCAGTGACTTATTTATATCCAGTCTTATCTTTTATACATGATTTATGTTGACTGAATGTTTTATGAAGTGGTTTCGATGTACAGCCAAAAAAACATTTCAGAACAAGCTTGTTAAACAAAAATTATAGGAAAGGGTATTCTTAAAGGGAATGTGTCATCAGAAAGTTACCTAATATTTCAGTCAATAGTTATGTTACATATATTTGTTGGGGATATTGATGATTTTGTTTTTTAATTTACGATCAATATCATCTTGCACTTTTCACTGTGGCTGCTAAGCCTAACAATAAGCTGACACCTCCTATTCTGTAGAGAAAACTTTATTGCAGTCTCCTCCTTATTATTGCAGACAGGAATAGATTGAAATTAGAGTGGCACATAGGATCAGCCCATGTCACAGCTTCCTCTCCTGGCCCCTGCACAGAAAACTTTTACATAGAAGTCAATGAGTCCCCTCCAGTCTATTGTTTCAGCTGTAATGCATATCTCTAAAACCCCTTTCACACATCTGTCTATTGTCTGCATTTGCGGACCTGAAAATACAGACAGAATAAGGACCCATTCACTTCATTAACCCGATTTACACACACATAGATGTTACTGGTCTATGTTGGTGCTGGGATCCACCTGTCTAAATGAATAGGTCCACGCAAATGTGGACGGTAATGGATGCACATCCATAATGCCGTCTATACCTGCGGGTCTGCAGCTGTTGACAGCTCTACGAATGTGTGAATCAGGCCTTAACACTGTTAGCAGAACAGAGCAGAAGTTCAGACAACATGACTGCCAAAATAATAATGAACAAAAAAATTAAAAGTGTATCTAAGTGTAAGAGTATCTTATAAGTAAAAAAAAAAATCTACACATTGGGGAGATTTATCAATCATGGTGACAAGTAGAACTGGCTCAGTTGCCCCTAGCAACCAATCAGATTCCAATTTTCATTCCTGACAGACTCTTTAGAAAATGAAAGGTGGAATCTGATTGGTTGCTAGGGGCAACTGAGCCAGTTTAACTTTACACCATGTTTGATAAATCTCCTTTAAAGCATACCTGTCACCAAAAGAAAAAAAGTTTTGACATGTCACAGAGAAATGTTTAAAGTTTTTTTATGAACACACTTGTGACCGATCAGGAGAATGAGCAAGGAGAGACTCACGTTCCTGGGTACCTCTCTCCATGGTCTGTGTATATGTAAGTGAGACAGTCACATAGACTTACATTGTGTGATCTTAGTCACAGAAGTTGCAGACTTCTCCTAGTTTGTTTCCCTGATCTGTTGTGGTCTAAACACGATGATAACCTTTGTCTCCATGACATATCAAAAGTTTTTTTGGGGGGATGACAGTGCCTATTTAAGGCATGTACACCATATAAAAGTCACAAATTCTTGTACAAGCCTCAGTTGTGCCATACTTGGTTTCTTTTTGACATTTATAGGTCTCTCTTTTAAAAATGATAAAAAAAAAGTGGACAGGGATGTACAGTAGGGCCTCTGCAGCAGTAGCTTTACATTGGGAAAAAAAGATGTTTTATTAGGACTTGCGGGGCCTGGAGAATGTCAGAAACTAGTCATCTGGGCAGAGAGCCCCCCGCGACTAGTCAGCGGACAGTGCAGCGATGACTGACAGGCAGAGAGACCCATAAGTGGCCTCTCTGAGAAGAGTGGAGATTGTGCACTTACAAGTACTTTCTTTACTGCTCTAGAGACCTCTCCTATGATTTCAATAGGAACCCTGTAATACTTAAAAAGAAACAGCAGGATAGACAAATCTAACCTGCTAATAGCTCCCTACTGTGCATGGGGCATTGAGGATGATAGTAAGACTCATACTTTCATCCTCAGAACTGTTCCTGTACAGTCTGTGGTGTGATCCTGTGTCCAGTAAGGCCATTTAGAACACCAGGGGCGTAGCTACCATCCCCAGAACGCCAATCCACCACGGCTGGCCAGCCCCTTTTAATGATCATTAATGGAGCGAGCTGGCCTGGACAGGCCGGATCAGTGCACTGGGGTGGGGTAGCCTCGCCCTCAGTGCTCCAAGTGGCCTTACTGGACATAGGATTACACTACAAACTGCACAGGAAAGAGACTTGCCATCATCCTCAGCCCCCTTGAGCAATTGGGAGCGATCAGATTAACCTGCCCATAGTTCTCCTTTAAAATGGTAGTCTAAGCTGCCAAAATGCCCCCTCTTCATGCTTCTGGCCTGCTTTCACTTTTTGCTTTGGGTGGGTATCTCCACAGTCATTGCCTACACTGTGATCCTCTGCTCTGCACTCTTCTATTATGTATCCAGCTCCCATCCCATGCTGACAGCTCCACCTGGGCTGGGTGACTGGGCAGTGGAGCCAGGAGTGAGTCATTAGCCCAGCCACTACTGACAGAGCTGTGGTCGGGAACCTAGACAGCTGTAAACATGACCGATATTTCAGAGTGCCTAGCAGGGAGACAAAACTAATAAGGTAAATAGAACCAATTGCATTGATTCCAAACTTTTACTGACCTCCTGTTTAAAGTGAATGTACCATCAGTCCTGGGCTGAAGCACTGGAGGCGGGACAACCCACCTACAGTGGGAGGGAACCCCCGCCCCTTTATGATGCAGCTCAATTAGAATCAATGGAGCCGTATCATAGACGGGCAGGGGTCTCTTTCTACTTGTGGTGGGTCGGCCCACCTCCAGTGCTTCAGCCCAGGACCGATGGTACATTCACTTTAAGATATAGTTGTGATGAGAATACCCCTTTAATTTCCCCTGCAGTAGGGCTGCAAACAATATAACACTTGCTGCCAGTATTCCCCAAAGATTACAACTGATCGGTGAGAGTGAAAGCAGATGGGAAAGTTTTGTGTCAATGCATTCAGACAGTCTTCAGACCCTTATTTTTTCACATTTTGCTGTATTGCGCCTAATAATTATTATTATTATTTATTTTTTGGGCAAGTAATATGAAAGAGTTTTTGAAATGTTTGCATATTTATTAAGAAGAAAAAAAACTAAAAATTTGCATGAACATTAAGGGGGAGATTTATCAAAGGGTGTTCAATATCCACTGGTGTACACTGCCCACAGCAACCAATCACAGCTCCTGTACCTTACCAGAGCGGAAAGCTGAGCTGTGATTGGTTGCTGTGGGAGTTTACACCACGGTATACGCTGAATGCTGCTATTTTTTTCCTTATGCCAATGATTTTTAGCAACAGATAAATAGACTTGGAATTGGAAGAGGTTATATAAGATAGTTGAAAAAACATTTCCATCCATGCCCTACTCAGATCCACTCCTCAGCTGTCTACATCTCCCCAGAAAGAAGCACTTCAGCAACTCTTCTAAGAAAGGTAGCCACTATCTAAGAGATGTCTGTAATGACACAATGTCACTGAATGGCTAACCTGGTCCCTCTCTGCTGTAAATGACACCAGCATAACGCTGCACTGACTAATTTAGGAGAATCATATACCCCCTGACACAATACTCCAGACCGGCTGCCTAATTTCCCTACATGATACTCTAACAGTGTTCTGCTTTCATCACACCCTGCGTACACCCTGATTTCTAGGCTACATTTAGACATGGTGGAATTGCCTGAGATTTGATGTGTAGATTCTGCACATAGCAATTACACAGTACAATACATGTGGATAAGGGGTTTCATTTATGCACAAAAATAATTCAAGGACAACTATATGTTTATCCCAGGCATGTTACTGTGGATTTACCAACTACACCTGCTGGAAGTTTCTTCCAAATATCAACTACTCTTTCAGTTACATATTATTTATAAAATATCAGGATTTCTCCTCCCCAATTAACTTTAGATTGTGGCCCCTTAGGGTAGCTTCACACGTACCATATCGCTGCGTTTTTATCGCTGCGTTTTTGGTGCGATTTTTACATGCGAGTTTTGATTTTCACATGAAAATCATTTGAAAATCAAAACGCGCATGTAAAAATCGCACCAAAAACGCAGCGATGAATACGCAGCATTAAAAATGCAGCGATACGGTACATGTGAAGGCACCCTTACTCGTATGGTGCATTTACACAGAGAGATTTATCTGACAGATTTTTAAAGCCAAAGCCAGAAGTGGATTTGAAAAGAGAAGAAATCTCAGCCTTCCCTTTATGACCTGTTCTCTGTTTATAGTCAGTTCCTGGCTTTGGCTTCAAAAATCAGTCAGATAAATCTCTCTGTGTAACACACCCTAACTCCTTACCTTGGAGGAAAGCCCTAAATCCTTGGCCTCATCTCCCTGTAAACTGGTGTTCTCTGTAGCAGCAGGGAGACCAAGACGGGTCACAGAAAGTGGGGATGAGCCTAATGCTGCGTTTACACGAAACGATTATTGTGCGAACTCGCACGATAACGATCGAATTCGAACGATAATCGTACGTGTAAACGCTGCGAACGATCAAACGACGAACGAGAAATCGTTCATTTTGATCTTACAACATGTTCCAAAATCGTTGTTCACAAAAAATTTGCGTGGAAACAGTCGTTCGCCAATTTAACCAATGTGTGAGATAGGCTTAAGCGATCGCAAAATGATCGCAAAACGAATTTCCGTACAATATATCGTACCATCTACACGCTGACCGTTATGAAAAAAAAAATCGTTACTCCAACATCGTTAATCGTACGATCGGGCCAATTATCGTTTCGTGTAAACGCAGCATAAGGCTTAGTTATTCAGTGGACTGTGTACATGCAAGCAGAGCTTGTCAGCCTCCTAGAGGGTTCATGCTTTGAAAGCCACAATCAAGGCTTGCCATTTATGTTTCTCTCATAATGTTTTGGGCAACTCTCTCTTGTGTAAATGCTTGCGTTCTTACTTTGTACACAGTACTGCCTCCTGAATGTAAACCCCCACCCCTTTAGTCATCATCATTATCAATAGCTCACTGGTCACCTCTGCCCAGGAGATGCTGGAGGAGGAGGGTCAGGGCTCTCACCTTTGTCCAGGAGATGCTGGAGGTGGGAAGGAGGGTTACAGTCCCACTTGTCAGGTCTTCTGTTTCTTCCTCCCAGGTCTGTGGTCTCAGGTCTCACAGTTTGAGAAGCACTGCTCTAGAACAAAGCATGCTCTTTGCAGCTGGTGTCTTCTTAAGTTGTCAGATTTCTGATGCCGATTCCATTGACTGCAGGTACTGCATTGATTGCAAGTACTACAGGTATAGTCTGCAGCAAAATCTGGAATGTGCATTTACCCTGATCAATCTGCACAATTTTTGTGTATTTGCACAATTTTTTGAGTGTTTTATTTTTGGCTTAAAATTGGACAGGGTTTAAACATTGCCCCCACCAAGCAAAAAATTTTCAAAACTGGTGTGAACTGCTAAAAAATAGTGCAAACTGTTTCATAAATGACGCGTAAGAGTTTACACTTTGCAAAAACACAAAATATACCAGAATAACGTCTCAAAAAGTATGGTAACTATGCCCCTAATGGTCTATAAGCAGTTGGCAAGTGATTAGAGGAATACATAACTGCTATGTAACTGGAAACATCTAACAATCATGTCCTCTTGTAAACATGATGTAATTTTTCCCATTGTGTCGCCACTGTGTGCCACTTGTCCTTTATCAATTAATATCACATATAAAGATATTACTGGGTATACATATAAATCATGTTCTACAAATAAAACACAAGTAGTAACTCTACTAGAAAAGTTAATGTAAGAGCAAGAACTAATGAAGCAAAAACTCACGTCCATTGTTCTTCAGAAACGTAATGCCCAGATGAACAAGTCATATAAACAGTGCAGAGGTGCAATAGAACCTGAATGCTTGGTAATAGCTGGTAATAGTTTTACAGTCATTTGCAGTGCTTCAAGCATAACAAAAAAATCATTATTTGCTTCCCTTGGCATTGCTACAGGATCAGTGCTGCTGGGGTGGGCTCTTGATGGGTTATATAGTTCCTATTTGCGTCACATGATCTCTTCTCAGCTATACTGTTTATACTGCACAGGCTCAGGAGAAGGCTATTTCTTTTGTGACTGAGCATGTGTGTCCACCAGAACCCAGTAGATGGACATTTACATCGCTATACACTCTGGATGTGATCATTGCCATATATTGTGAAAACTATGTAAGCAAATTTCCTTACGTTTCATTGGATATTAAACAACATGTACATCAGGAAGTATTGTGCATTTTTTTTAATGCTCTAATAAATTGTTAGGGGTCATCATGTGACTCCATGAATATTCTGTATAGAAACAAAAGTTTTAATTGAACAAAAAACTGTATTTTTTTTTTCTGGGCTTGGAAAATAAAGACAGAAGAGAAAATGGATATTGTAAAGAGTATGTAAATATAACTCAGCGTTCATTACTGAAAGATCTGAAAGTGAAAAATCAGTTTCACACATCTTAATGGGGTTGTCCAGCATGTGTGTGGATTTCTGCAAACCCTATGCAAATCAGTGGGAAAGCTGCAAACAAATTTGCTCCATATGAATATACCCTAATGCAAACTCTTATGAAAAGGGATCTATATACTATGAATACATTAGCAGAGCTTGTTATGAACTGTAAACATTCCCAATATGTCTACACCTTTAGGATTTTTTTATTCAATACAATACAACACATTTACCGTGAAGTCATATTCCCCACTGCTCTGCTCAGTTTAGGACCTCCACATAAATAAGCTTATGCTGTACGTGAGGTGGATCAAGTTTTTGCCCATTTATTATGAGTTGCTGCTATAGTGGAGCAGACTGAGTAGTAGACTCAGTAAAAGCCACATTTACAGTACAAATGAAGCAAATAACTTACTTAGCTCGGCAATCTGCTTATCAGCCTGCTGCTTTTGAAGTCCATGCCACTCTGTGCCGCTTCACCCCGGGTACCTGGAAAAGCTTGATCTAGTCCTGGGAAACTGATCCCAGGGCTGGACCCAGCTTTTTCAGGCACCCGGGGCAATGGGGAATGGACTTCAAAGGCAGCAGGCTGATAAGTAGATTGCTGAGCTAAGTAAGGGGCCTATTCCACAGAGCAATTATCGCTCCGTGGAATAGAGAGAATGATCAGCCGATGATGGTGTCATTGGCTGATCGTTCATTTAGGTTCATACCTAAAATCATCGGTTGCCCCCCGCGCATCACTACGTGGAATAGCGGGCGCGGCGGGCGACCGACAATTACACAAACATCATACTTTACCTGTCCAGGAGCAGGTCTTCTCCTTCTCCCGGTCCCGCACGGCAGCATCAGCATCGGAGCGGCCTGTCTGAACTAACAGAGCGCTCAGCCAATCACTGGCCAGGACCGCCGCGGCCAGTGATTGGCTGAGCGTTCTGTCAGCTCAGTCAGGCCGCTCCGAAGCTGATGCTGCCGCGTGGAACCGGGAGAAGGAGAAGACCTGCGTCTGGACAGGTAATGTATGAAACAAGGGCTGCAAGGACATCGGTGTCCCTGCAGCCCTCGCTAACGATTGTCAGGCAGTGGAATAGGCCCAGTAAACAAGCGCCGATCTAGCAGATCAGTGCTCGTTTACATAGTTGTTCGGGCCCTGTTCGGCCGTGGAATAGGACCCTAAGTTATTTGCTTCATTTGTACTGTAAATTTGCTCATCTATAATTATATTTAAAAAAACTAAACTAATTTGGACCTGATTGGGAATTCTTAGCACTTTTAAAAATGATACAATAACGAGAGAAAAAAAAAAGAAAATAAATAAATAACTATCTTTCATTTCTATCAGGGGACTCGAACCAAAGAAAGAACTGTTAATCAGTCTCTAGAAAGGAGGTCTAGACAACAGCTCCAACACAAGCTAAAAGATTAAACTATATCTGATTGCAAATCGGTCCTCTGTTGGCAGATACTGCCTAACAACTGAGCGAGCAGGAGTCTGGAAGGCATTGATTTTTCATGAAGAAGAGGGAGCAGGAAGGAGTGGTAAGACGTTCTAGAGATGCGGCACGAACACTAAGCCACAACTCCTCTTTGACTCTTCGTTACAGTAGGAAACCCCAGATTGTAAATAATCCCTTCAACGGACAGATTACCAAAAGGAACCATACTGCTAGCACCTCACATAGGGCCCAGGTGCTGACAGATTCCCTTTAAACATATATGAAGTCATCTCATCAGGCCTTTGCAATCACATCAATACAATTGCAATAAAATTTTAGAATCCATATCAAGTTTTTTCCACTTTATGTGCAAATAACAGTAGTTAAAAAAACAAACATAAAAAAATCCCTTTAATCTACCCACGCAGTAAAGTTTAATCACTCCAATATTTTGCTAGGTAGCCAAATAATCTTAGCATATTGTTGGAGTAAATTAAGAAAGAAACCTGTACAAACATGAAAACAAATCTCAACACATATGGTACCTTGGCTAGATTGAAGGCTTGGCCTCAGTATTGCATGCCACTGAGCAGGCTATGAATAGTCCATGAACGTGTGACATCCGCACACGCTGTTTTGATTAAATATGGAAGCCATTGCTCTGGAGCTCAAGAGACAATATAGAAGTCACTCCTTTTGTAGGATGTCATGAAAGTGAATATGAAGCAGTAAAAGGAATCTATATTGATCAATGATGAGACTCAATGCCCCAGCAAAAATATCCTGCTTCAGCTTCGCAATGTAATCATATTCCTCTAGTTATCTTGCTGGCAATATACAATACAGGAATAGACAATGAAAACAATCATGATAAACAAGCATTCTCCATATTGCATGCCAGCCTGTCTACAGGGATAATCCTTTAATACTGTAGTTTTGCAGAGTTTTAGCCATAATATAAATATTGTTATAACCAGCGGTAACATTACTGGCATTATTCGTGCATGTGTTAGCATCTCTGAATATGCAGAACGGGGGGGGAGAAAAAACTCACATCTGTTGTTCAGCTTTTCTTGCCAACTCAAACACAAATATCTTGTGGTGCTAATGAATTAACTTAGTCTTGAATTTCATTATTACAGATTTCAGCAGTATAATGTAACGGTGCATTTAAATCAAAACAGCTCATGTAAATGCAAACGTTTCAAGTCGCATGTCATGCGCGCATTTTATAGTGAATCTCAAAACAAAACTAAGCATTATGACTGACTGCCCCCACCCCATCTACCCTCACTTACCTGGCATCCTGCAATGCTAAGATCTGGGGAATTCTTCTTGATTCTCTTGCTGATCATGAAACTCTCAAGAGGAGCAGAGAGTATCATGATGCTTCACCTGCTAGATCCTTACCTGACCAATCTCCTCTGCTGTGAGCCTGTTACAGGTATATAGGCAACATAATGGCCATGTAATAGACTAGAAGGCTTGCAGAATGCCTTCAAAATGGCATCAATCCCATCCATGTTTCATATCATTGGCCATATAGTTCATACACACTAACTGAAGCCTCAGTGTTTTAGGTTCTACAACCAGAAATGACGGAATATAGGAATATTACATTAAAAGGGTATTCCTATTTTATTACAAAGCTGTAAAATAGCAAAAAGAGCGTTTTTACCCCACCTGATTCGGCGCCATTGCTGTGGTTCTTTATGGTCCCTCTCCCTGCTCTGTGACAGGGCAGATCATGTCTCCTCTCCCCCGCCCCCCAACTTGATTACCATCTGGAGGGGTCCCGTACGGGAGAGAGGAATAAGAAGGTGTCAGGAGCTCAGGAAAACCTCTTTGATTCTTCTTACTATATAATAAGATCTTTTTTCCACATCCTAAAATCTGAAAAATAAAATATCTTCCTGATCTAACAGCAGTTTGGAATGTGAAATGCAGCTGACAGATTCCCTTTATGGTGCGTTCACACCTACAGGATCTGCAGCTGATTTTCTGCAGCAGATTTCATTTAAATAACTGAACACAGCATCAAATCTGCTGCAGATCTGCTGCAGATCCTGTAGGTGTGAACGCACCCTTAAGTGTGTGTTCACGCATACAGGATCTGCAGCGGATTTGAAGTTGCAGATTCAAAGCAAATCTGCAGCTTCAAATCTGTGCCATCAAATCTGCTGCAGATCCTGTACGTGTGAACGCACCCTAAGGTATGATTAAGAAACTTACATTCTCAGTCATGCTGTAAGACTTCTCGGAGTCAGACACAGACTTAAAGGGAAAACCACCTCCAAAAGGTGGTGCCAGAGAGCTGCTTTGCATGTTCTTCTTCCCAGACTTCCTTCATATCCAAACCATTGTTCAAATCACACTGAAATTTGCAGTTTTAAACCATACAAACGGGTAGCATACTTCAACCCTGGCAGTTATTTATTAGTGTAGGAATTTTCTGTTTCATGTTATACCACGGGCATCCCTTTCTACAAGTGAGGAAATTGGTAAAAACTTCAGTCCCACCACTGGTAATAAATATAACTTTTATTTCTCTTTGTGAATAAATACCTTTTTGTTAAATCATCATTGCTTATTATACAGTGTATTGCAATGTGCATCTATCTTATCAAAGGGGTATTCCACTCAAACATAACATAAGGAGGGGGAGACAGAGAGAAAAGCTCACACACAGATTTTTGTGTCTTCAGCAGAAAGCTGAAGGGAGGAGCGAGGAGGGGGAGACAGAGAAAAGGCTCACATGCAGATTTTTGTGTCTTCAGCAGAAAGTTTCAGCTCAGAACTGGGGGAAAGAGACGGAATAGATAATAAAAAGTATGGAAGAAATTGTTATTCTCATCATGGGCAGCAACATCTGAAAAGTTATGTTCAAGCAGAATACCTCTTTAACATAAGACTAGAAAACCAATTTACAATAAATATTTTTTATGTAGAAACCCCATTTTGATGTACCTCATTATGAAGTTAATGGGGACCCTTGAGGCTAAGTATGTACTATGTACATTGCATGCTTTAGAGGACATGGCACTATGCATTAAAAGGTCAGTCAATTGATTTTAATGTGTAATATGTGAAAAAGAATCTTTTCCCTGTTGGGTTCCCCAACAGAATACACCTAGTTTCTGAGGGTCCCAGCAGTGGGATACAATGTAATTTAATTATTATCCCCACTAACCATATTACTATAAGATGTATACTACAAAGCAATGACAAATGTAGCGCAATACAAACACCTTTAAATTCCCCAGCAGACAGCTGCCTATAAGCAATGATGGTGTTAAATCATTCATACAGTAGTGGAGAAAAATTCCTAAACCTCTCGTAATTGGAAAGGATTGAAACATTAAAGGAGAGAAAATTCTATTTTAAAAGTCAAATGTTGAAAACAGATGTCCACTTATAAATAAGCAGATTTACAGGTGTAGGAAACAGTTACTGTTATGAACTCATTTCAGCCTTTAATTCAAGGACATTTACTTGTGAATACTCTTGTATTGAGTATAGAAATTATTCCCAAACGTGAGTGGAATTTATATGCTTATGACTATGTAACGTCTATACACAGTGTGAAAGGAAACCACAACCAGCAAACCTGTGAGATTCTACAAGATAAAAAGTCTTCCTTCTTAAAAGAAAAAAGGTGCGCATAGGGTAATTACTGTATGTGAGCCAGGTGTATACTCTAAATGAGAAAGATTGATATCACTCCTCTCCGTATGAACAATTTGTAAATTTGTATATTGTAGAATACGTACTATGGATATACACTGCTCAAAAAAATAAAGGCGACACTCAAATAACACATCCTAGATCTGAATAAATGAAATATTCTCATTAAATACTTTGTTCGGTACAGAGTTGAATGAACTGACAACAAAACCACACAATGGAAATCACATCTATTTAGGCTAGGTTCACACTGCGTTTTCAGCATCCGTTTAACGGTCAAAAAAGTAGTGTCAACAGTACTTTATTGTGTGTAAAAAAACCGCATCCGTTTTGATCCGTTTTTTTTTTTTTATAATGGAAGTTAATTGAAAAACGGATCAAAAACGGATGCACACAAATGCATCCGTTTTTTTGCAATCCGTTTTTTGCTAAATTAAAGTGGAAAAACACACTCCAGGCTGATCCAACTTTGATGTAATGTCGTTAAAACAAGTCAAAATGAGGCTGGGTATTGTGTGTGGCCTCCATGTGCCTGTATGACCTCCCTACAATGCCTGGGCATGCTCCTCATGAGGTGGCGGATGGTCTCCTGAGGGATCTCCTCCCAGACCTGGACTAAAGTATCTGCCAACTCCTGGACAGTGTGTGATGCAACGTGACATTGGTGCACGGAGCGAGACATGATGTCACTGATTTTCTCAATCAGGTCTGCGGAGTGGGTGGCCCAGTCCATAGCTTCAATGCCTTCATCTTGCAGGAACTGCTGACACACCCCAGCCACATGAGGTCTAGCATTGTCCTGAATTAGGAGGAACCCAGGGCCAACTTCACCAGCATATGGTGTCACATGGGGTCTGAGGATCTCATCTCGGTACCTAATGGCAGTCAGGCTACCTATAGCGAGCACAAGGAGGGCTGTGCGGCCCTCCAAAGAAATGCCATCCCACACCACTACTGACCCACTGCCAAACTGGTCATGCTGAAGGATGTTGCAGCCAGCATATCGCTCTTTGTACTTCCAACCTCTAGACATTACGCTGACAGTCACAGCACCCCTTCTTGCCACAGCTCGCATTGATGTGCCATCCTGGGAGAGCTGCACTACCTGAGAGTCCGTCTCATGCTACCATGAGTGTGAAAGCACCACCAACATTCAAAAGTGATCAAAACATCAGCCAGAAAGCATAGCTGCTGAAAAGTGGTGTGTGGTCCCCACCTGCAGAACCACTCCTTTATTGAGTGTGTCTTACTAATTGCATGTGAAATTAGTGTTGCTTACTATGTGGACAGTTTGATTTCATAGAAGTATGATTTACTTGAAGTTATATTGTGTTGTATAAGTGTTCCCTTTATTTTTTGAGCATATATATATATATATATATATATATATATATAATTTTTTTTTTTTTTTGTGGAGACTGAAATATTATGCAAACAGACAGTGTAAAAGAAGGAAGATTTTGATTGCTTTCCCTAGCGCAATGATTTTCATAACCAAACAGAGAAAATAAAGTCCATGCTATTGCTATATGCCAAATATCTGATTGATGGGGTCATATTTCATTTAGGCAGCTTGCACCAACAATGTAGCAGTGGGCACCCACCTTGCTAGAAAGACCTGGTGGAAGGCTTGAGTATATGTTTGCAGCTGGGAAGTTACAGCATGGTTTGGTCTTGATAATTTCCCATACTATTTTCATGCTACGATTAATAACCAAATTTCAAATGTTTCTACAGAGCAGCGGGAAATAGCCCAAAACCTATTCCTGCACTTGATCACACAGTAGGCACTGTCTGATTCTATTTGCATTTGGATCTTCTACATAGAGTTTCTCTTACTGTTTGACAGATCCTGTTATGTACTAACTACCTTTTTACCAAGATTTTGCAGCTGCACCCTTAAATATAAGCAGAAATACACATAGGGCTTCACGTCGAGTCTTTAGAGCAGGAATGGAGAACCTTCGACTGTTGCAAAACTACAATTCCCATTATACCTGGACAGCCAAAACAAAGCTTTGGCATGATAGGGCTGGAGGTTACCCATTACTGCACTAGAGTACTGGCATTACACAATAAACCTAAGAATTTATAAGATGCTTGCTAGAATTCACTAGTAAACACACTTTCTCACCCAGATATATACATAGTCATTGGGGTTTGTAGTTCTCCTCTTGTAACAACTGCACCAAAAAACATACAACGTTGCATACAATCCATCCATGGTGGAGTTATTAAACTTATAGGAATAAAGACAGAACTTACGTCTGGACCCAAACCCTTTTGAAGTCAATGGGGACCCGAATTTTGGGCCACAAAAATGGCTGTAAAATGAATGTAGGAAGGAGTAGAAGGCAGTAAATTGGAGCAAATAGGGGTTAACAACAGGGCAAGCTCACTGTTGCCAGAGTTACCCACACAGTGCTGTGGCCTAATATTTCAAGTGTTGGCAGAGTTATGTAACTGAGAGCCTAGTGGTGACCCTCTGAAAAAATAATTCAATTAAATTGAAAATAATTGAATTTAAAATTTAATTAGAATTTTAATTTGAAATTCCATTTTAATTAAACATTTAATTTTAATTTGAAATTTCATTGAAATTAATGTAATATTAAATTTTTATTTGACATTTAATTTTAATTTGAAATTGAAACCTGTTTAGCAAGCAGGATACAAGGAAATTGTCAAGACAATCTAAAAAAAAGTTCTTGTCAGGCTTTGGCACCTGGCCACAGGGAACAGGCCATGGAGAAAACTCTAGGTTTTAAGAGTAACAGAGGAGACACTATGGGGGACATTTACTAAGGAGTCTACTTTGTGCAACTATTTTAATGGGAATTGGTGTTGAATTAATGGCAATATGTTGTGTGTTATTTTTAATGAACCAACAAAACACAACAATCACTGAACTCAGGGAGAACAGTGAAAAATTCCAATGGAGTACCCATTTACGAGTCTCCATTGATTGTCCCATACAAAATTTAAATATGCAAAAAAGGGGTCCGTGGAGCCTCAGTTACAAGTCTCAAAACACGGGAATAGCCAGATATCCCTCTCTCCAGAGAAGGAAGCCCATTGCCAAGGGGTGCCTCCTAGTGGGGAGAGCACCAAACCACCCTGATACGTAGTCCCTCAGGTCCTCACTCTGTTGCGAGCTTTAGAACCTAAATAGGGAAACACCAGGGTGGCCCCTGTGAGTCAAAGTCTAACTCTGTGGCGAGTATAACGACATAAGACAAGGGTTACCAAGGCTAGGCATCCATCCACAGACTGCAGTTTTGGGGTATTTGCCCCTCGTCAGTGTGGAGCAGGATTCTGGCTACTGGGGCAATTGTTTTGTTGGTCTATTTATCATTGCCCCAGTAGCCAGAATCCTGCTCCACACTGACGAGGGGCAAATACCCCGAAACTGCAGTCTGTGGATGGATGCCTAGCCTTGGTAACCCTTGTCTTATGTCGTTATACTCGCCACAGAGTTAGACTTTGACTCACAGGGGCCACCCTGGTGTTTCCCTATTTAGGTTCTAAAGCTCGCAACAGAGTGAGGACCTGAGGGACTACGTATCAGGGTGGTTTGGTGCTCTCCCCACTAGGAGGCACCCCTTGGCAATGGGCTTCCTTCTCTGGAGAGAGGGATATCTGGCTATTCCCGTGTTTTGAGACTTGTAACTGAGGCTCCACGGACCCCTTTTTTGCTTATTTTTAATGAAGTCCCACTGGCTTTGTAAATGAGTCTAAGTAAAAAGTCGCAAACAAATTACCGATACTGACCAGACGTAGGCCTGCACAAGTTTGGGTGACTTTTTGTAAAGTTTCTCCCTTGTATACCCTCAGGATATACTGGGAGTTGTAGTACAGTAATACAATCCTCTGATAACAGCTGCTGTAGACAGATGTATTGCTGGACCTTCAGGGCTGATGGTTGTCACTCATAGATTGCAACCACCAGGACACTCTGCACACAATGATTTATTAAAGGGTTGTCTACTCAGAGACTACAACTCCCAGCATACCCTGAGAGCTTTATAAATGTAGGGTGTTCTAAGAGTTTTAGTTCGACTGAAAATGTTGTTCACAAAGCATTTGTCACAGATACAGATGAATCCAGGAAAGGACGGGGTCAGCATGTTGTGTCTCACTGGTCTTATATTGGTGGGCCCCAAGGATCATTTTCTCCGGTGGGCCCCAGGTACCCCAGTCCGACACTGGTTGTGGTTCACTACCTACCAGCATACAAAAGGGTGACACCAACATTGTGACCCATCTCTGACAGTCGGCCATATAGAGATGTTAAGCACAAAGAAACTGTTCAAGTTATATACTTCTTAAGCTTCCACTCTAAGTAAAAGTCACTGTTGTACCTCACTGCCTCACTTCCCTGTTGTCAGATTTTCTCTGCACCTCATCACCATCGAGGGCTTTATGCATTAGGGTCCGTTTACACAGAAAGACTGACAGATTATCTGCCAAAGATTTGAAGCCAAAGCCAGGAATGGATTTGAAAAGAGGAAAAATCTCAGTCTTTCCTTTATGACCTGATCTCTGTTCATAGTCTGTTTCTGGATTTGGCTTTAAATCTTTGGCAGATAATCTGTCAGATAATCTTTCTGTGTAAATGGACCCTTATGCTGTGTTTACACGAAACGATTATCGCTCGAATTTTCGCAATAACGATCGCATTTGAGCAATAATCGTACCGTGTAAACACAGCAAACGATCAAGTGATGAGCGAAAAATCGTTCATTTTGATCTTTCAACATGTTCTCAAATTGTCGTCTGTCGTTTGCTAAATATTCGCTGATCGCTTTGTGTAAATAGTCTTTCAAAGATTCACCCTATGTGAAAGATGGGCTTAAACGATTTTTCTTACAAATTTCTAACGATTTTTCGCCGTCTAAATGCTGATCGTTATAAAAATAAAATCTTTGCTTCAAAATTGTTAATCGTTCGATTGGGCGAATTATTGTTCTGTGTAAACCCAGCATAAGGCAGATTCATGTGCATGTGTGTTATGTACAGAGATTCTCCCCAAGAAGTACTACTTTTAAAAACTATCTCCGCACCTATGACATCTGATGGAACAAGTCCTCATTGGTTGGAAAAACATAACTTTTATAGTTTCTTTTATGCCTACAGATCTCTGAATGAATCAGAGGCAAGCAGACGGTACTGACCTTACGTGTCTCTATTGGAATTGTAATATAGCTCCTTCCATAGCAAAGCCGTAATGCGGTCATGTACACAAGCCCTTACTGTGTATCAGAGCCCCGCTATCAATATCTATATAAAACACTTACACACTAGTAAATCTTTAAAAAACACAAACACTGACATAACTGAACCAGCTAACCATCCAGGCAGCAAATTCAGTAATCTGAACAAGCCTAAAGGGAATATAAAGAGCCTAATGTAGAGAATCCAAAACAAAATGTGGATGAGTGGCCCTTAGCAACCAGCTTTAAAGGGGTATCCAGGATTTAACACATTGCTGCTTTCTTTCCGTTTGTGTGTACTATTGAAGCTCAGCTAGGTTGAAGTGAACAGATCTGAGTTGTAATACCATACACAACCTGTGGACAGGGGTGGAGCTGTTTTGAAAGAAAGCAGCTATGACCTGAATAATCCCTTTGAAGGGAACCTTCATGCTGCCTGAACCATGAGTCAACACGGTTGTCACCAGTAAGGCTGGGTTCACACTACATTTTTGTAATCCGTTTTTTTTTTCATCCGTTTCATGCAAAAACCGGATGAAAAATGGATGGAAAAAGAACGGATGCATTTGTGTGCATCCATTTTGATCCGTTTTTGCATTGACTTTCATTATAAGAAAAAAACGAATCAAAACGGATCCAATTTTTTTTAATAATGGAAGTCAATGGAAAATGGGATAAAAAAACAGATGAAAAAAAAAAACGGATTGTGAAAACATAGTGTGAACCCAGCCTAACTTCTCTCCACCCTACCAGCCATGACTGATAGATCTCTAACTATGCCCAAACATCGACAGACCCATCATTCAAGGATGGAAGAAGCAGGGAGAAGCCCTGGGGACCATCCAGGCAGCATGAAAGTGATGACAGGTCTTTGACTGTCTAACCTGCAAACGAAACATAAAATTAAAACTGAATGTGGGCAACCCCTTTATTTTTGCATTAAGCAACCCCACTGCAGTTTTTCTGACTGTGAGACACGAACAACTGATGCCGTGTCATCTGTGAGCCCCCTGCAGACGCGAACTGTGCAGGCAGTAGAACTATTAGTTTACAGACTTCAAATAAGGACCAAATAATGATATGTTTGTGGTCCGGGCTCCAGGCAGAATGCATTGGGACTTAGTTATTATCCCAATTAACACTTTTTTTTTTTATACCTCAAGCATAAGTCTAAATGAAGCCTACGTATAAATGAAGATAGAGAGAGAGAGATGTTTTTAGATCTAGTTGTTCAGTTGTTAACACTGTAGACTTGCAGTATAATCCTGGCGTCCTGGGTTTGATTGTAAAGGCAACATCTTAAAGGAGTTTGAGTTCGCACTGGGTTAGTCGGGGTCTTCTGGTTTCCCGCCAACACTCCAAATACATACTGATATGTTACCTGAATTCATTTTTCATAAATTTGGTCTTAGCGTAGAACAGGAAAATAGAGATGGTGACAATTTGTCTATAGAGGTGCCGAATTTGTCAGTAAAGAAGAAATTACAGTCTATGATGTTGTAACCATCTCCTTTGTTAGCACAGAAGTGATTTCCTTCACATACTATAGTGGCTCAGCGGGGATACTGAGGCCAAAGTATTTGTAAATCCTAAAATAGGTCAGTCTGTTTGGAAACAATGATATGAAGTGAAATGTAAAGGCCGGCTTCACCCGGGGACTATGATCAGCATGGCTTGTAAAAATGGTTGTGTAAAATTCACTTTTCTTGGTGCCTAACCTTTTTTTTCTTTTCCCTTAAAGTATAAAATCTCTAGAAAATGTGGATTTTTTTTTTAGTTTAGCACAGTGTCTATAGGCGTTTATATTCTCTGCTGCTTTGTGTATAACATGTGGCTGCTAGGAGTCATCCAGGATTAGAGGGATTAGCTTTTTACCAGAGGTTTTCATTGGCTGTAAGATACTGCGAATGACTGGCACTGATCTACAATACTACACACGCTCCATGGACAGATGTGGAGCTGTTTCTGGAAAACATTTACATTGTTGCATTTGGTGTCATAGCTTTTGCATGTTGCATTGTGCTATTTGCCAGTGGGGTGGATTTTTTACACTGCATTGTGGTACCAGGTAATGCCGGGGGAGATATTTGATGTATTGTAGCAATTGTTTGGGAATGCTCAGGAAGCATTTTGTTCAGCACATTGGTATTTTTTGTTACATAGGAGGTATATTTGCTGCATTGTGGTATTTAGTGCTGCTAGGAACTATTATGTGTGCAGTGTGCTACTAGTTTGCACTGCTGGCTACAATATGGGTGCTGCATGGCCCAATTCTCCCCGCTGAGTGGAGCAGTAGGTCGGCACTCGGCATGCCCCCAGTAGTTCATCACTCTCTTAGGAACTGTACTCCGCTATCTCTGGCAGCTCCATAGAGAATGAAGGAAACATGTGCTGGTCCAGCATTCCATTTAGCAGGAAGAACCGGGTTTTTGTGATTACTGGGGGCCGCAGAGGTTGGATACCCCTTGATCAGACACTTACCCCCCTACCCTGTGGATTGTATTGCTATAATCCTACTTTAACTTAGTACTCCCTAATAGAATTTCACAGCACTGTACATTGGTGAAGCTGACAGTGTCTCTTCTCTGTGTACTGAAGAATTTAGCATCTACACATAGGTATGTAGCACTGAGAAGAGAGTGTCCCAGCAAAGTCACCACAACCTATGCACTTAGCTAAATGGTGGGAACTATGTGATAAGGATGAGGCACGCTCCATCTAGTCTTACTGGGCCTTTAGGATAAACTGCCTGCCCATACTCCGGTGCTACTGTCACTCAGGGGCTATTGGAGCACCCATGGCCCTAATCTGACTCCGCACTGAGGTGCAGCTTCACGGGTTGCAGTCACCTCTCATACATGGCTAGGAGCCTCCATTTTTCAGTGCCAAACAGCAACTGTGACGAAGGCTACAAATGGAACTTCTGATGCAGTGTGAACCCAGCCTTAATTCTTTTTTTAAGGGGGTTAAAGGAAGCGAAAATATTATCATTACAATATTACTTTAAAATCATATAACATGTCCATGATGAGAATATGGAGCTTCAGCCTCTATAAGGGTAAATTCACACTTTATTTTGATATACACAGCATAAGATCCACAGTGACCATTGTACATGTGAATGTACCCTTTTAGAAGGTGGTCATTTCAGTATACAGTTTATGGAAATCATTGCCTTAATTTGCATTAGACCACTGTTTTTTGCCATCAAAATGGCGGCCATCCAAAAAAAAAACAGCCAAAAAAGACCCTAAGGTTATGTCTACACATACAGTAGTATTTCCGTCAGTCTTTTATCAACCAAAACCAGAAGTGGGTTGTAAACACTGAAACTGGTCAAATCTTTCCATTATAATTTTGCCCTGTCAATGCCACGATTTTGGCCACTGACCATAAGACTGACGAAAATACCTAGCCTAAGGCCACGTCCACACAATGTATATTTTCAACGGCCATTGTTGCAGGTTTGCAACAAAATCTGTTATTTAATAACATCACAAGAAGTGATTCATTTCCAGCTGGGCTGAACCACACAGACAGCGGTCGTTCTATGACACAGCCATGTAACAGAACGGCCACTGTCTTACAAAGCGTGAATGTGACCTAAAGGTGTATAAATACACACAAATTAAATTTAAAAAGGTAAAAATAAGTTACTTTAACAGAAAGAGAGACCAAACAGAGCAATCAACATAAAGAGAAAAAGTGTTCAGTCCCAAAAATATTTAATATTTCATGTGATTTTGTAGTCGCGGGTGTCCTGATTCCAACAGGATAAATTGTGTAAAAATCTTGTTATTTTATTTGTTAGGAGATCGTCATCCTGATCTTTTTTGCTCTGAACGACTGTCTAGATGAACCGATCTGACAAACAGAGATAATTTTAGAACATGTTGATAATTTATCGTCATGTCAGTTTTCTGCGGCCACTATTCAGTGAATAGCGGCCGCAGAATACCCTGTCAGTGCACACTATGGAGAGAGCGGCTCCGGCCACACGCTCCATAGTGTGCAGTGGGGAGTTCGCCCGCATCAGAACTCTGTGCGCCCGCATCAGAACTCTGCGGCACTAAAGATCATGCGGCCGGTACTGCAGTACCGGCCGGGATAATCTTTTCTGAGACTGGCCGCTCCATGACTACGTCTGAACATAGCCTTAGGTTAAGTATCTGCACTTTCCACTAAATTGTCAGGTGAGGAGAAACTTTATTGCAAAAACAGCATGAATACTGAAACCATTTAGAAAAAATATAGTCAAAGAGTAAAATCAACTATATTTTGTGAACTGGAGGCATAGCAAGAAAATAAAAACACTATTGGAACCAGGACACCCCAAGGTATAAGATGCTTTAAAAAAATAGTCTCTAAGGGTACAAACACACACACCGTATACGCACCTTATTTTATGCTGCGATACGCAGCAGATTAGATCTAAATAACTGAACACAGCATCAAATCTGCACCATCAAATCTGCTGCGTATCTGCTGCGTATACGGTGTGTGTGTTTGTACCGTATCTGCTGCGTATACGGTGTGTGTGTGTTTGTACCCTAATACTGGGTTCACACTACGTATATTTGAGGCTGTATTTTTGAGGCTGTATAGCAACCAAAACAAGGAGTGGATTGAAAACACAGAAAGGCTCTGTTTACATAATGTTGTAATTGAGTGGATGGCCGTCATTTAATGGCAAATATTTGCTGTTATTTTAAAACAACGGCTGTTGTATTGAAATAATGGAAGTTATTTACCGTTATATGGCGGCCATCCACTCAATTTCAACATTGTGTGAGCAGATCCTTTCTGTGTTTTCAATCCACTCCTGGTTTTGGTTGCTATGAGGACCTGACATGAGGACCAAATACAGCCTCAAATATACGTAGTGTGAACCCAGCATAGTGTAATAGTGTGACCACATACATATGACATAACACTCTCTAAAAAAGAAAAAAATATAGTAAAAATGTCCTAGTTGCCCATAGCAACTATAGTCAGGTCTCAGCTTTTATTCATTAACAAGGCAACCTCTGAAAAATGAGCGCTATTAGATAATTTCAATAATCTCCCCATTTTGTCTTTTTGAGAATCTTAGGCTGGGTTCACAATGCATTTTTTTATCTGTTTTGCAAGGGGGAAAAAAAAAAAAAAGGATGGGAAAACTGGATGCATTTGTGTGCATGCGTTTTTCCATTGACTTCCTTTAAAAAAAAAAAAAAAAGGATTAAAATAGAGATGAGCGAACCGGGTTCGGGTTCGAGTCGATCCGAACCCGAACGATCGGCATTTGATTAGCTGGGGCTGCAGAACTTGGATAAAGCTCTAAGGTTGTCTGGAAAACATGGATACAGCCAATGACTATATCCATGATTTCCACATAGCCTTAGGGCTTTATCCAACTTCAGCAGCCACCGCTAATCAAATGCCGAAAGTTCGGGTTCAATAGACTCGAGCATGCTTGAGGTTCGCTTATCTCTAATCAAAATGCATCCGTTTTTTGTTTTTTTTAACATACACAAAAACATGATCAACCACATTTTTGTGTACGCTTTTTTATATTAGAAGTCAATGGAAAAAAGGATGCACAGAAATGCACTTGTTTTTCCATCAGTCTTTTGCACAAACGGATGAAAAAAGCATAGTGTGAACCCAGCCTTAAAGAAATGTATTTGTTAAATGAATATAGTCGCTGACCTGTGTCCAGTAAAATGTTGTTTGTTTGTTTGTTTTTTCCGTTTAATATCTTCTTGCAGTGGCCAGTGTACAGTTTTGATTATCTCCCCAAAAGATTGTCAACTCGTTTCAGGATTCAGAGAAAAAAAATGCACACCCCTCACCGATTACTGGTAAATTACGCTTCCATATCACAAAATAATGCATGTAATAATACTCTGCAGAACTGCCCATGTCTCATTTGCATTCATGTCTATGTTGTGTTCCTACACATAGCAGCAACTTTGACATGGTCATGACAATGTCAGCTCTATAGAAACTGCTCAGCCACAACAATGAAGGGGTTGTGCGCTTCAAGCTCTCATATTACTATAGGAATCTTTCTCACATCAACGCCTGATAATTCAACCAATATACAGAACGAATGTTAGTGGAAGCAAATGAGACACGTATGTAAACGTGTATCAACTAATTCAATACTTCATTGGAAAAGATTGTAAGACATACTAAATGTTTGTAAAAGGACAGAAAACCTAAAGTTCACTTTATTTGCTGTGCTCATCAATACAAAGTATTGGTCTCTGTAGGCTGGAGAGGGACTGACTAATGCTCTTCAAAGGAATTTGTGACATTAGGCCCAGAAAAAACCTACACCACAGATAACTATGTCGTTACACATATACCCTCCGGTGTCTGGAAAATTTACACATATTTTAGTGTTTTGGTTTTTTTTGATGAGCTGCAAATTTTAGCTGTAATGGTTTGTGCCAGTTCATACAAGAGAAGTCAGGTTAAGGACTTGCCTGCCTGATGCATTGCCATAGCAAAGGTGCCCAGGTCCCTGTTGCTCACTGGTTCCTGATCCCACCTGCTCAGCCAATCAGTAGCCACTGCTGTGACCAATCTCAGCCAGTGATTGGCTGAACAGCCATTTCCTGTGTGGGGGGATGGGACCAGTGGTTGGTGAACAGCAGCACCTTTGGAACGGCAATGGTGGCCTATCAGTTTTTGCCAGCCTTAGCACTTCTTTTACAATAATGCCAGAAATACTGGAACTAGAACTGAAACTGTTGTAGTTTAGGGCACACAATGCTGCACCTTAAAGGGGTTATCCAGCGCTACAAAAACATGGCCACTTTTCCCCCTCTCTCGTCTCCAATTCAGGTGTGGTTTGCAATTAAGCTCCATTTACTTCAATGGAACTGAGTTTGAAACCCCACCCAATCTGGAGACAAGAGAGGGGGAAAAGTGGCCACATTTTTGTAGCGCTGGATAACCCCTTTAAAGGGGTACTCTAGAGAAAAAAAAATGTTTTTAAAATCAACTGGTGTAACAGAAAAGTATACAGATTTGTAAATTACTTCTATTTAATAATCTCAAGTCTTCCAGTAAACCACTTTCTGCAGGACAAACAGCAGCTAAGTACTGAAAGGCTCGAGATTTTTAAATAAACCTTCTGACAATAGCTAATATAAAAACATTGCCCCCAGTACCCATTTAAGCCACACCTCTTTTAACAATAGCCACACCCCTTTTAAGTAGGTCACACCTTTTCAGGAACATCAGAAAAATGCCTACAATTCAAAGTAAAAATGGCACCAGTAAATCTGGGCCAGTGTGTATGGATATATTCCTCACTAGATGCAATCCTTCTAGGAAAAAGACATCAGAACCTACAATACATATGGAATACTGTGTGTGTGTGTGTGTGTGTGTGTGTGTGTGTTAAAACTTAAAAGCTTAAAACTGTGTTAAGATGAAAAGTGTAAAAATGTTGTGACTCCCGTGCGACCTCATTGTTCCCCTGACAGGAATAGCTTGCAGGATTCTTTCTTGTTGTGTAGGGGAACTCCGAAGCTGCACCAATGTGGTAAATGTAAAGGGGCCCCTACACCACAAAGTTAGTCAAACTTTTTTTTCAATCAAAACGATTGGTCATCGGCTAAATATTTATCAATAAACAATGATTTTCGACAACCAATGGCAGTCTATTATCGTCTGAAAGGAAGTCGGCTGTGTTGGAAATTTTTGTACAATAGTTGGACGAAAGATTATTGGTTCAAGAAACAAAAGAATATTCTAGGAATGAATGTTCCCAGAGGGATGGTTCATCTTATGGTCAATTTGAACAACTTTAATGAGCAATAAGGTTTGGGTCCTATTACACGGTCCGATGACTGTTCAATAAATACTGTAAATGAGCTCTGATCTGCTAGATCGGCGCTCGTTTACTGGCCCTATTACACAGCCTGATAATTGTTTAGCAAGGACAGATATGTCGGTGCAGCCCTTGCTCAAATACTTAATGCATTACCTGTCCACGTTCCTGGTCTTCTCCTGCACTCCCGGTCCTGCAACTGCAGCTTCAGAGCCGTATCTGAGCTTACTGGCCCCTCAGCCAATCACTGGTCGGGACCACCACGTGGCCTGTCAGCACAGAGAAGCTGCCGCGCGTGATGCCGGGGAGATAGCAAAGGGCAGGAGAAGACCAGGAGCGTGGACAGGTAATGTATTATTTGTTCACTCATCAGCCATCGGCCGTGCATCACTCTTACGCATCGCAATAACACCCGATGATTTTCATTGTTTCATCGGCTGATTGTTGTTGAATCTGACAAAGATTTGAAGTCAAAGCCAGAAGCAGAGATCAGGTCATAAAGGAAAGACTGAGATTTCTCCTTTTCTTTAAAAAAAATCCATTCCTGACTTTGGCTTTAAATCTTTGGCAGATAATCTTTCTGTGTAAATGGACCCTTACACTGAGTGATGATTGGCCGATTATCGCTCCATGTAATAGGGGCCTTAGAGTAAAAGAAAATCTTGTTATTATAATGACATCCATGTGCCAGAAGCAGTTAATGCCTGCCTGTGCCAAGACAGCTTTCTACCCATGGCCCAATCAATGACAGCAGGATCTCTCAATAAGAATTGTCTAAGGAGGCTGCAAGTCTAATCTGAAGGGAAACAAGGATTTTTACAAGGGTCCTAATAGAGGTGTAAAGTGGATACAGAACTGAGTCAATCACTTATCTTACCCCCCTTCTGTAACATGTGCTTTTGGCTCAACTATATACTTCTATAGCCAGCTTTACAGTTACAGTGCTCATATGTTTATACTGTATATCGCCATATACTTTCAGCTGGTTTTACAGTAATGTGATCTAAGAATATGATGAAAAGCTTGAGGCTGGGTTCACACTAAGTTTTTGCAATCCATTTTATTCATCTGTTTTTGCAACAAAAAAAAAAAAAGAATGGAAAAACGGATGCAATTGTCCGTTTTTCTATTATAAAAAAAAAAAACAAGAAAATCAGATCAAAACGCATCCTTTTTTTTTATGTACACAAAAACACATAAAGACCCTATATTTGTGTACGTTAAAAAAAAAAAAATCAATGGAAAAAACGATCAAAACAGAAGCACACAAATGCATCAGTTTTTTGCAAAAAAAAAAAAAAAAGGATAAAAAAGACGGATTGCACAAACATAGTGTGAACCCAACCTAAGAAATAAATCAATGACATGACACAGCATTATATGAAAGGGATTTAAATTAAGACAGCATAAAATTAGGAGACGGGCAGAAGACACGCCAAAGGTATAAATTTGTGATAGATTTGGCGCATCTTGCTAGATATGCTTGACACTTTCCCTTACAAAACTGCTTGATGGGCTTAAAGGGTTTTTTAAAGATTAGTAAAAACACAGCAACATTTTACCAAAGCAGCACCACACCTCTGTTCTGTGTGGTATTACAATTCAGCTCCATTCACTTTAATGGAACTGAGATGCAAAACCACATCCACATTGGAGACAAGAGTGGTGCTGTCTTGGGAAGAATACAGCCATGTTTTTTCTATGTCTGGATAACCCCTTTAAGGCCCTTTTACACAGGCCAACATCAGTTCCTAGAAACTCCAGCCAAGGATCAGCCCATGTTTAAGTGCTAGAGATCAGACGACGAGCAAGCAAATACCCACTCACTGGTTGATTCGATCTTTTGTGCACTACAAAAAATCATTGGTCGCACATATTTCCGTGTAAAAGAACTGCAAGCAAGGGCTGTTCCCGCTGACTGGCACACACTTGCATCCTCACACACCTAATATCAGCCCGCATAACAGGACCCCTACATTAATCCAACACAATAAGCTTTGTCAGAAAGTTAGACAGATTTGTAAATTAACTCTGTAAAAAAAATTAAGTATTCCAGTACTTATCAGCTGGTGTATGCCCTGCAGGAAGTGGTGTATTCCTTCCAGTCGCACAGTGCTACCTGCTGCAAACCCTCCTGCACTGGACAGTTTGTGAAACAGAGAGAGGTGGCAGCAGGGAATACAGTGCTGGATTCAGAAGGATGACACCTTTTCCTTCAGGCTGATAAGTACAGAAAGGTTTGATTCATTTAAATAGAAGTCACTTACAAATCTGTATAACTTGTTGCCACTAGCTGATTTGAAAACTGTTTTATCCGCAGTACCCCTTTAATAAATCTGGTGTGCATTTAACTCTTCCTCTTTTCTAGATGTTGTCCCAAAGTGTCTATCAGGCTATAGTAGGTTTCATTCATTGCACACAGGTTGGAGGAAGAATTCTTGCCCATCTTACCCCGTCCATTTCCCCTAATAAGAAGGGGATGAGAACACATTACTTTAGTAACCATTACTGTACTACATGCAGCATAGTAAAGATCAGTTTTTGATAAAATATTGGATAAGGAAACCTATACCAATTTACCACCAGACTGATCTTTTCTGGATTCCCAATAAAGAAAACAGCCAAAGCAATGCAGCCAATGCTGATCAATAATAGACTGGTATGAGAACATAAACCTGAGGCTGCCACATCCACATCATGGGAAGAACAAGGACAGAATCAGTCTTCCCTATAGCCTGAGTGTCTATGGATTGTTGTATGGCTTCCTTCTGTTACATGTAGCGTTTACCACTAACAATGGTCACTATGGTGTAAGTGTGATACATCTTGGGCGACACATGTGAAGAGAACACACAGCACAGGAACTAGAATAACAAACAGTCTGTGTAGTCTGCTTTTCTCAATCTGTCATGCCAGCATTTACTACGGCACGTAGACACGGCGTATAAGATTGGGCAGTGAACCTCGGCTAATACACAGGACATAGCTGTCATAACACGGACAAAAAGAAGTTCAGACTGGTTCCTTCTAACAGTTCACTGCATCAGCCTGCAACCTCCGAGGAAGCACATGTATTGTTCCAAGGGAGAGGGAAAAAATACATCCATTAGAAGGAAAAGTACTGAATAGCATTCACTGCAACCTATGGACGCAGCTCAGCCAAATACACAGTAAAAAAAAAACATTAAAAAAAAAAAACCAACTCAATACTTTCCAAAAAAATGATCATAAATTATTGATTTTTATTAACAGTAATTGTAACATTTACCAGTTCTCCCACTGGGTGTTCTGATGGACCATTGCCGTCTCATGCAATGTGTGGTGCTCCCTTGTTTCTAGTCATATTTGGATACAATGTATCAATGTAGTTGTTGTTGTTGTTTACTAAAGGCAAAGCCACTTGCAGACTATCTAACCAACATGTGAGTCAAACAGGATCAAGAAACTAGTACAGGTAAAGCAATTCTCTTGGGAGGGCGATATGTTGGCTGCCACAATATAATCATCTGAGAGGGATTATTATTTTATGGCAGGAGACCCCAGGCATGGTCCTCAGGACCCCCTAACCTGATAGAGAGAGGAGAACAGTCAGCGATGGCCTCACCTGACCTCCTGGTACCTTTAACATGATATGACAGGGGGTCCTGAGGACATGGTAAATAGAATGCAAGCAAAAGACCATCAAAAACATCAAGTACCCCAGAAGATGACAGTAGGGAAGAGGACCCATCAGCAAATACAGTAATGTACAGTAACAGCTGCAGACTTTTGGTACAGTAGTTGTCAGGTATGTTTGTTTTTTGCAGGCAACATGTCAATCAATCCTGGAGATAGTCTTCATAACATGAGCTTCCTAAGCAAGGGCTTGCTAAAGTCTTTGACGTCTTCTTGACTGCTAACTGTCTGGTAACCCAAGAGGTCCATGGGGACCTGGCAATACTCTTCCACTTGCTTTATCTGCAGGAAAGTAAGTAATGTCCTCCAAGCACTGACCGCCTGGGTGGCATTGCGGGCAGATACCACAAAGGGTTTGGAGGAGTAGCCGGAGCCACTAGTCATGTTTAGGGAGAACTTCTCTATCTCTGGGCTTACCGACAGGTTGACAAATCCATAGACCTGCCTGACGGTTTTAATGGGATCCATAACCAGATCCTCATATCTCACTACCATGTAGTTACCCTTGAGCCAGCTCGGGGGGTTGAGTGCAGTCCTGAGGGTCTTGCCCATGCTGCTACATATTACCTCCATGGCACCTATGGCGTGATAGTCAGAACCATCCTTCTTGTTAAGTTTATGTCCAGGATCTATAAAGGGGACCCTACGGATCCTGGGGTCTCTGCTGCGCACCACCTGAAGACTCTCTCGGATCAATCCATGTCTGGACTTTATCCTGGAGTTGGCGACCGCCCGGGGATCCCTGACTAGATGGATGACCTTCAGGTCCAGGGAAGGGTCTACCATTAATGGGGCCAGCACGTTGATGTCAAAAATCCTTACCCCCTTTATGACTATGGTGTTGTACTTGTGGCACTCCTCCTCCAGCATGCTCAGGCTCTGCGGGGGGCACTTCTTACACACTTTATCATCCACCAAGCCCACCACCTCCTTCTTATAGGCCGAACAGATTGGGGAGGAGCAGATGACCTTGTTGGTGGAGGCTCCAAAGATGCCCAGGGTGCTGATGTTCTTGGCCCCGGCGGTGTTGTAGAGCTGGAGGGCAGACAGGTCACACCGGTAGAGGGCGCTGAGGAGATCGCGGGCAGCCCCCTGCAGAGACATGGCATCCCCGGGGTACAGCTTCTGCCACACGTGCCACACCGGCTCATACAGGAAGAAGACCTCGGGGTTCTGGTTGAAGAGCTCCCCGAAGAAGGACGAGCCGGACCTCCAGGTGGTGAAGACGTAGACGAGCTGTCGCTTCCTGGGCGGGGAGGGCCGGTACAGGTAGCGGATGTCGGAGCGGCTCTGGTACGGGGTGTAGCGCACCTGGTCGTTGCACTGCTGCGGCTCCTTGTGCCACTTGTCCATCAGGTTGAGCATGGTGAGGACCAGCAGCAGGATGTAGCCCAGGCACAGGATGATCGCCTTCCTGCGGAACACTTTCATCCTGGGCACCGGGGAGGGGGCGGCCGGAGCCGGCTAGCCGGAGCACGAGGGGGGCAGGCAGCGGCACGGAGCAGAACTGTTGCTCGCTAATCCCCCCCGGCTGCTGCACCACAGGCCAGCGGGAAAGTTTGGGCGCTTGGGGCTCATGTTAGGGGCAGCGGCTCCATGGCCCGTCCTCCCCACGGGGTCGCCGATCACGATCTGTCCCGGCTGCATGCGGCGACCATGACGCACGATCTTCTGGAAGGAAATCCCACTAATCGCCTTCCGGCAGAATGATGCGGGAGCTGCACAAACTTCTCGTCAGACCCCCGCAACACTGGAACATGGCATCGCCCGGGCACTGGCGCCTGCACCGCTCTACAGGGCGGTGGGTGATACTATCAGTGCAGGGAGGGGGGTCTCCGGCAGCCCTTATATAACGACTCCTGCTGCGGCTGCTCCTCCGCACAACGGATCCGTCCAGCAGCGCCAGCACACTGCTCGGCTCTCAGCAGAACATGGAGATACTGATGCTTACATTCCTGCCGCAGGCCGCCCGCCTATTGGAGCAGAGCGCTGTCACACTCCCGGACACACCCCCGTAGTCTGTGCAGGCCACGCCCCCTCTCTGCAGCCCAGTCCATGTTACTGCTGCTGGCTGTGCAGACTGGCCGCTCAGGAGCAATGCGCACTCTGCGGTTCTTGGTTCTATTGCGTCCTCTATATATTCAGCAGGAGAACACGGATAAATGGCTCCTGTAGTGGATGCAGTATACAGGCTGTGCCCCTCTAGAGAAGCCTTTCCTTTAACTCTGATCCTGGGAAAGCTGGGTGACTAGTAAGTACAGATGCTGAGTTGTGCAGTGGGAAACCCCTTCTTCCAGTCACTATGTATGAAGGTCTTCAGAAATAACCAGGAGAACAGTGGCAGTAAGCACACATAGATAAGGCTGTATTCACACATACAGGTTGTGATGCAGTTTTTAGAGCCAAAGGCAGATGTCCCAAAGCATTACCCCTATGCACGTCTGTTCAGAGGCTTCAATTATTTAGTGGCTTTGTTATTTTTCAGCGGTTCTCTAAGCTTCCATTGATAGGTCACCTCATTGTGACATGGTCCACCATCTGCAGGAGCAGCGTTATTTGTGAGTGACACCGCATGGTTCCGGATCTGTCTGGCTCTGCTTTACAATTGCACCACAACCTGCAAGTGTGTCAGTGGCTGCATAGGAGTCGTAAAGGGAACCTGTCCACACACAATTCTTGCCTGGCCAAGGACACTAGGTGATAGCTTGTTAGGTGTTGAGAGATGTTATGGTGATATGAGAGATTTATCTGACAGATTATTGAAGCCAAAGCCAGGAACAAACTGTGGGGGAAACACCCACTCCAAATTATTGTAAGAGTATTTTACAAGCTTGGGAGACATGACACAGACATCGGATTCTGTGAATCAAGCTCCTCATTTATTGGACAAACCACATATTTATACATAGTTGGCATCCAACATGGGCAGTGACCAAGCTCCTATTGGTTTGATGTTACATATATATTCATTCTTGTTCTAATTGGAATGAATGTTAATTATATTCTATTACCCACCATGTGAGTGGCTAAGATTAATTAAACAACTTATAGGGATTTGTAACTCATTATCCAGGACTGTAAGATGCTATAACAATAGTATCATCAGAGTTCATGGCCTCAATTGTTCCCTTCAAGGTGTCTGAACAATGGAGGTTTACAAACAATATAATACACACATTCAACAATGAACCATTGTTATCCCCTTCCAAGGTGTATCAACAACTTCTACAACCACCATCCTACATACATTCTTTTTTAACTGTTTTCATCCCTCACAAGACTATAAACAGAGAACAGGTCATAATGGAAAGACTGAGATTTCTCCTCTTTCCAAATCCATTCCTGGCTTTGGCTTAAAAAATCTGTCAGCTAAATCTCTCTGTGTAAACACACAATAAGTCTTTTCTGTGTCAGAATTTACTCACAGTAAAGGCATAGCGTGGCATACCCGCAGTATAGGGATAGAGTGGTATACTTACAGTAGAGGCATAGAGTGGCATACCCGCAGTATAGGCCTAGAGTGGCATACTCACAGTATAGGCACACAGTGGCATACTCACAATATAGGCATAGAGTGGCATACCCAAAGTATAGGCATAGAGTGACATACCCACAGTATAGGCATAGAGTGGTATACTCACAGTATAGGCACACAGTGGCATACTCACAGTATAGACATAGAGTGGCATACTCACAGTATAGGCATAGAATGGCATACTCACAGTATAGACATAGAGTGGCATAC
Organism: Dendropsophus ebraccatus; assembly: GCF_027789765.1. Taxonomy (NCBI): domain Eukaryota; kingdom Metazoa; phylum Chordata; class Amphibia; order Anura; family Hylidae; genus Dendropsophus; species Dendropsophus ebraccatus. Next base: position 97,848,664 of record NC_091459.1, read on the forward strand.
TCACAGTATAGGCATAGAGTGGTATACTCACAGTATAGGCACATAGTGGCATACTCACAGTATAGGCATAGAGTGGTATACTCACAGTATAGGCACACAAAGGCATACCCACAGTATAGGCATAGAGTGGCATACTCACAGTATAGGCATAGAGTGGCATACTCACAGTATAGGCATAGAGTGGCATACTCACAGTATAGGCATAGAGTGGCATACTCACAGTATAGGCATAGAGTGGCATACCCACAGTATAGGCATAGAGTGGCATACCCACAGTATAGGGATAGAGTGGTATACTTACAGTATAGGCATAGAGTGGCATACCCGCATTATAGGCCTAGAGTGGTATACTCACAGTATAGGCACACAGTGGCATACTCACAATATAGGCATAGAGTGGCATACCCAAAGTATAGGCATAGAGTGGCATACCCACATTATAGGCATAGAGTGGCATACTCACAGTATAGACATAGAGTGGCATACTCACAGTATAGGCATAGAGTGGTATACTCACAGTATAGGCATAGAGTGGTATACTCACAGTATAGGCACACAAAGGCATACCCACAGTATAGGCATAGAGTGGCATACTCACAGTATAGGCATAGAGTGGCATACTCACAGTATAGGCATAGAGTGGCATACTCACAGTATAGGCATAGAGTGGCATACTCACAGTATAGGCATAGAGTGGCATACTCACAGTATAGGCATAGAGTGGTATACTCACAGTATAGGGATAGAGTGGTATACTCACAGTATAGGCATAGAGTGGCATACTCACAGTATAGGCACACAGTGGCATACGCACAGTATAGGCATAGAGCGGCATACATCACCCATAGGCTTAGAAAATCATGTAAAGGATTTCACAGAATAGCTTTCTATAAAACAGCCTAGTGTTCTACAGTACTCTTTACAGTGAAACAAAAAGGTGGACTAACATGGAGCTTCTGGCTATGTTTCATGTATATAGTGGTGCTCTGCTATGGTTATGTGGTGGGATCAGCTTGGTGTGCCATGTATCCTTGTTTTCCAGGACTCCCTAGGGCTGCATGTAAGATCTTCAGCCACCAGTAATCCAATGCTTGAGGTTCGCTTATCTCTAGTAGGCATACATACCCCTCAATGTAGAACATATATCTGCCCTTACTGTAAAATCATACCCAGCACCTGATATTAACTCCCATTATTAAGTTCATGTCCATCAGACAAAAAACTTCTTTGTCAAACTATAAAACAGGAGGGCACATCATATGTAATCAGGGCACCCTCAGCAATTTAATGGCAGTACCATTCCATTCTTTGGGGTTGGCTACAGGTCCACTTTACCTGCAATACTGTGTGAGCAAATAAAACGCTTTGCCTGGCTCCATGTCAGTGTGAACTGGCGGCAGCAAAATGAGAAACCAGGATAAAAAAGGTGCAAGTCATGGGGAGAAGAGCAACAATTGCTGAAGGGAGCTGTACAATATAACATGGTTGATAAGGTACAGGAAAGCCCAAATTTTTGTGCAGTGTTGATCCAGAAAAAAGCACAACCCCCTATGAAGTAGATGGAAATTGCTCCATACTAGGGGGAAATTGCTTCCCGACTCCAAATATAGAAATCATAATAGGATCCCACCTTTAAAAATCTAATAACCCTCATCAGGGCAGCATTGACTGGTGACTGGGACCCTAGGTTAGACACTAACCACTGTTTATTACTGCTGCCCAGACCACCCACCTGCCAGGGAGGGACTGACAGCTTTAAGTCAATACTGCACATGGCTAGCTGGCTGTCAGTCATTGGCGAGCGGAGAGCATGCTCTATAATAAAGAGTGACTTTGTCAGAACTGGTGGGAAATGGATAGGAGTTAGTACGCCCCATTTGAAGTTTTAAATGTTATTCCCAAATTTATGTGGTATATTCTGGTGCTGGTGACTCCTATTCTCATTACAGCTCATTGGAGAAAGGGCTTCATGTGCCCTGGAGTTATTGTACCAGCCATGGATGTGCTGTAAATTCTTATGATAGGAATACCCCTTTAACATTTAACCATCTATGACATGAGGATATTGTTATAAGACAAACAGAAAGTGAAGAAGAAGAAAAATAGTAAACAGATTGTTGTTTTGGAACTTTTCTTTTTCAAAAATAGTTCCCAAAAAAGTCCACATCTGTTTACTGTTGAGAGTTTAATGAATTCATGCCGGCAAATTACTGGGTTCATTTTTTTTGTATAAGATCAGCAGATGACAAGTGCTGAATTCAGACTATGTGAGGTTTCCAGGGCTCAGCTCCCAAGTGCTTCTGTTATGCTGGGATTAGACAGCACACATGAAACACAAGGTAATTGGCCTAATGAAAATGCTGGGGCCTGTCCCATCTGTCCTGGGGGTCCTATAGACCATATGCTGTTACATAGTGATGGGGTAGTACTGTATTGTAGGTGCCTCTCAGGGCTCTCATGCTGTTATAGGCAGCCAAACAGGGAGCAGCTATAAACAGTAGCTAGAGATGATACATTAAGAAAATGTGACATGTGCAGTACTCTACTCAGTGCTGTCTACCACAGATCTCATTAAGATATAGAAGACGTAAATTATTGGAAAGTAAGAATAGACATTGCCAGTCAGTCTGTAAATAACATAAAGCTTTTAGATTACTTAGTAGCAATGTAGCTATGCTCAGATGTGTCCAGTTAGATTATATGAAAGTGTGGCGGCATTTCTATACTGTGTCTCTTATCAGTGCAGCTGCTTGTATCAACAGGATTTACCCTGACAATAAAGCTGGTTAGACTCTGTTCATGTCACATTCACTGGCTACACTTATCATATATGTTTGGGAAATAATTATGGTGCATATGTATGTACAGTACATAAAGGCGCATACATCTACCCTTATACAAAAATACAGGCATTAAGTGTCTATTCCAAGATTAAAACTTATCCTCAGGATAGGTGATAAGTATCTGATCAGTAAGGGGCCAAGAGGTGGGACCCCCACAATTATAAAACACGGGTACCTTGTCAGGTATGCCCACTTCCACCCCATTCATAGTAAATTGTTGATTTTTTTTTTTTTAAAGTGAATTTCCTTGTACACACTTCACATAATTTTTTTTAAATCTGCATCAAACTTATAAGGTATTTGCATGACTGTACTAACATGAATAATTAAAGGGGTATTCCAGTAGTAGTTCTTTTTTTTTTCTAGCATTTGTTTAGGCAGATGATAAGACATTTTGGCCGTCTTACCCATTGGGCATGGTAGGCGGCTGCCCGGGGCCCTTGCGTCCTAGGGGGCCCCTGCCCGCTGTGACCTGTCCCCGATCCCCAAGCAAGCTCCCTTGTAGGTATTGTGCCTGTGCTGCAGTCGGCCGCTCCCCCCCTCCCTCCTCCTCCTGGCCGACGTGCCATCTTCCTTGTCCCTGGTCTGTGCACGGCGCAAGCTCCCCCTTGTAGGTGCTGTGCAGTGCCTGTGCTCTGAGTCCTGCCGTCAGCTGCCCTTCTCTATATATATGCCATGTTGTTTCCCTGTATATTGTATTATACAGTATACATACAGGGAAACAACATGGTTCTCATATATAATAGTCATGTTGTTGCCCCTCTGTCCATATGAGACATGTTGTTTTGCCCTTCTCTATATATGAACCATGTTGTTTCCCTGTATATTGTATTATACAGTATACATACAGGGAGACAACATGGTTCTCATATATAATAGTCATGTTGTTGCCCCTCTGTATATATGAGACAAGTTGTTTTGCCCTTCTCTATATATAAGCCGTGTTGTTTCCCTTTAGGCTGCGTTCACACTACGTATATTTCAGTCAGTATTGTGGTCCTCATATTGCAACCAAAACCAGGAGTGGATTGAAAACACAGAAAGGATCTGTTCACACAATGGTGAAATTGAGTGGATGGCCGCCATATAACAGTAAATAACGGCCATTATTTCAATATAACAGCAAATATTTGCCATTAAATGGCGGCCATCCACTCAATTTCAACATTGTGTGAACAGAGCCTTTCTGTGTTTTTAATCCACTCCTGGTTTTGGTTGCAATATGAGGACCACAATACTGACTGAAATATACATAGTGTGAACCCAGCCTCATACTGTATAATACAGTATACACAGACTCTCTGTATTATACAGCCAACCTGGTCTGGTTTGGTGAGGCATGTACGCACGGTTATTTTTTGTTTTTGTGCTGCTGAGAGACTGTGTTGTGAATTAAAGTTTAAGTCAACAATAATTTGTATTTTTTATTGTAAGTAATTGTACTGGCTAGGGGCGGGGTTGCAAAGATGGGGGGGTTTTGATGGCGGCGGCCGCGGGAGAAGGGGGGCCCAATTCGCACCTCTGCCCAGGGGCCCATAATGCTGTTAAGAAGACCCTGACTGCTGGCATAAGGATTTGCTTCCTCAGTGGTCGTAGCGGTGTCCAGCCTCAGTCACTGATTGGCTGATCAGGCAGTTCCCAGATTCTGGAAGTGTTGCACAGCAGGAATGGGTCACGTTGAGAAAAGAATATGGACGCGGAGCAAAGAAGGAAGCTTAGATTTTTTTTTATGTGTTTATTGTTACCATCTGCCCAAGCACAACCATATAAAAAGAACTGCTCCCAGAATACCCCTTTAGGATCCATTCACATGTACCATATCACCTGCAAGTTTTAGATTTGATGGGTCGTGTGCAGATGGCATACAGTAGCATTACCACTTACCTCCTTGGCTGTATACTGTAGTAGGGCTGGGCAGTATACCGTGAAAATACCGATACCGTCCCTGCCGTCGGTTAACCGACCTCAACTTCGCCAGGACGGTATCTGCGGTATTTTCACCCGCCCGCCCCAGGACACTGACATGTCAGGCTCCCCTCCCGGCCGCTCTCACACGGAGCTCCTCAGTCTCTCAGCATCTTCTATATAACAGCATGCAGTGCTGAGGGTCCCGGGCTGCTCTCCCTTGCCTCCATCCTGTCACAACGGGTCAGCTTTGTCGCCCCGCCCGTATCTTTGCCGCTTTAGCCGGCCGGTCCCCACTTCTAATAGTCAAAACACTGCTAGCGGGGTGACGTCACTGAGCGGGGACCGCAAGCGGCCTATTAACGCAGATCATCTACCAATGTGACCTCACCATAGAAGCTGTAAGTGTCCTATAGAGCGTAGGTGCCGGGTCCTTCTGTAGGACATAGGTGCTGGGTACTACTGATGGGGTCAGGCTCCACAAGAGAGGAGAATGTGAGGTTAGGAAGGATATAACTAGTCATAGGTGCTGCTCTGGGGCTATTTTAGTCATATATCATACAGTTGTATATATTGCACAGTTCTATATATATATATATATATATATATATATATATATATATATATGGTATTATATCATTCAGTCTATATATTAGTTGTATATAGTGTATTATATGGAACAGTTGTATATATTGTACAGTTTATATATATATTATATATATATATATTTATATAAAGTATTATATCATACAGATACTGTGTATATATATTACAGTTGTATATAGTGTATTATATGGCACATTTGGATATAGTGTATTATATGGTACAGTTGTGTATATATTGTATTATGTCATAGTAATATGTATAGTACATTTGTATATAGTTATTACAAATTATATGGTAGTTAGTTATGGTATGTACACACTACAGGACGTGTATATAGAGGTATACAGCTATGTACACACTACAGGACGTGTATATACAGGTATACAGCTATGTACACACTACAGGACGTGTATATACAGGTATACAGCTATGTACACACTACAGGATGTGTATATAGAGGTATACAGCTATGTACACACTACAGGACGTGTATATACAGGTATACAACTATGTACACACTACAGGATGTGTATATAGAGGTATACAGCTATGTACACACTACAGGACGTGTATATACAGGTATACAGCTATGTACACACTACAGGATGTGTATATAGAGGTATACAGCTATGTACACACTACAGGACGTGTATATACAGGTATACAGCTATGTACACACTACAGGATGTGTATATAGAGGTATACAGCTATGTACACACTACAGGACGTGTATATACAGGTATACAGCTATGTACACACTACAGGATGTGTATATATAGGTATACAACTATGTACTACATAGCTGTATACACACATCCTATAGTGTGTACATAGCTGTATACCTCTATATACATGTCCTGTAGTGTGTACATAGCTATATACCTGTGTATACACGTCCTGTAGTGTGTACATAGCTGTATACCTGTATGTACACGTCCTGTAATGGCTGTATACCTGGTTATACACGTCCAGGTCTCTTCTGAGACCCCCTAATAATGACAAACAACAAAAACAACTATAGAGTAAATGGGCCAGCCTTGTGTTGCTGCTCAGTGAATTTCTTTTTAAAAAATATTATTGAAACAAAATCGCCAGTTTGACATGGCCAAGTGGGTGTGGCTTGTCAAAGGGGTGTGGCTTGCAAACAGGGCGTGTCATAATTATCGTTCAATTATCGTTACCGCGTCTACATCAACGATAAACCGCGATATTGATTTAGGCCAATATCGCCCACCCCTATACTGTAGTAGGTAGTGGTGCATAGCACACCACTGCTTACTGTACAAGAATCCACACCCCTGTCGTAATGCTGTTAGTCCCTGCTCTAAATGGGGTCTCCCTCCTACCCAGTCTGCCAGGAAGGAGTTAAGCAGCAATCTGTATAGATTGTTGTTTACTGTCCCCCATCCCCTAGCACTGCACTTAGGGATGCACAGCTTGTCTCCTGCTCGGCCTCAGCTGGGCAGCAGCTGTATAGCTACACCCTGCTCAGGATCAACTCCTCACACTCTGTAGGCTGGGCACCCTGCACCCAACCTATTGAGAGTAAAACTCCTTTACTGAAAGTTTTGCTACCTATTCTTTACTAGATGAATAACAGATCTGCAGTGGATATCAGGCAGCATTTGTTGCATGAAATCTGCTACGATACGGTATGTGCGAGAAAATGACTGGCAAGGGTTAGATAACTGGTGATGTGGTGCTGCCGGGGTATGGGGATGGGATACATTGTTTATTAATGTTCCCCCCGCCCCCTAGCTACACTGTAGTTTTTTATTTTTCTGGACTTCTCTTCTAACGTAAGTTTATTCAGTGTGTACGGAAATGAAATACGAAAAAATTACATTCTGTATTCGGCAAAAAAATTTAAAAAAATTATGTTACATAACATGTCTAAAGTGAAGGTATCTAGACAAAATCGAAATGTCAACCATGTGAGCTGTGTAAACCAGTCAAAAGCTGGTTCACTGACATGTAGTGCTACCCTTCTTCCTCTCTTTAAATAAAAGAGGTTCTTCAGCAGCTGCAGCAAGCATTTTACACTACTATGCCCCAGCTGCTGTAAAACGATATAAAGCATACCTTCAAAACCTCTTTTGGTAGAAAAAAAGACAGCATTTTATATCAAGCAATAGTGCTCAGTGTTATGCCTTATTATTCTGTATGTTATTGCTTTATATATTATATATTACATCAACCTGCTTCTATCTATCTATAATAAATACACCAGAAGCATTCCAAAAGATTGGAGGGGCTTTGAAAATAGTGAAGTGAATTAAATATGTCAGTGGGAACAGCGATGACCAGCAGAGGGCAGTGTCCCTGTAGACAATACACTAACACAGAGAGATAAGTGTTAGCAGAGAGAAGAGGATGCAATCTTGTCACCAGCCCTATGTGACAAAAACATTTTACATGTAAGTCTGATGTGCAATAAGGAACTAATAGCACTAATGTTAATGGAGGAGGGTTTTATTATACGGACCTGTGTTACTTTTTGTGCAGTATATATAGCTTTTAAGACTAGAGCAAATTAGCCAAAAGTTTTGTGGCATTTGCAAATTTAATGCTAACGAATTGCAATAAAACAGCGTAAATATTACAGGGTAATGTTCTGTATAACATGTTTTTGTTAGTGTCAAAAATTGGAAAATTTAAACATTTTTTAAATGTCAGCCAATATCAGGCAGTCAAGACGGAGATCCCCGAACCTCTCCCTAGCAGCCGAGCTTCTCATCAGAGAGGCTCGGAGCTGCTCGGCTGCCAGGAGAGCTTCGGGAGAATGAGAGAGGCGACAGAAGTTCCCGAAGCTTCTCTCATTCTCCCGAAGCTCTCCTGGCAGCCGAGCGTCTCCAAGCCTCTCCGATGAGACGCTCAGCTGCCCAGGTGAGGTACGGGGATCTCCGGCGCACGCAGTGTACGTCACATTGCCCACTGGGAATGGTACGGGAGGCACGCTGATGCCGGGAACGGGCCCCAGGTGAGTTAAAGGGTTTTTTTTGTTTTTTTTAATTTAGCTGCAGTTAGCCCCTGCCTGACCGCATCAGGGCTGCGGTCAGTCAGGGGTTAACATTTTCCGGCGTATCAGGTGAACCCCTGACAAAAGTCAGGGGTTGTCTTATACGCCCTGTCGCCTCTACGCCGTAAAATACGTATAATACTAAAAAATGGTGAAAGGAAGGTGAAGAAAGGAAAAACTGTGTGTGAACAACTAAAAAATATTATCCAGTATATGCAAAAGTCGTCCGAAAATAACTGTCATGATAATTATTTTGACGTCTGCGCAGATAACATCAGTCATTTTATACACTGTGTGCACTGGACGTCCGGCATCCCATTGACTTTAACAAATTCCATTAAGTCAATAAAACAGCGGCAAAAACGGACATCTTTCTATATAGAAAAGGCGGACACTCTTTCTCTTTTTTTGAAGTTGTGTTAACATAGCCATAAGAAAACAAAACAAATCACTGTGTCCTCAAGGCCCAAAATAGCTGCATCCGTGATGGGTTAAGCAGTTCTGCGATTTATACAGCTGACAGCATGGAGGAAGCACAGTCCACAATCCGGCATACTTTAGGCAGCAGCTTGTGAAAAAGGATACAGATATTGTACTGTGATTCTTTGGACCATTGCCAAAATTGTAATACTGCAACATGCTCTGAAAGATCCCCATGTCACATCTCCATTCACATCAGGATCAGTATAACCCACTATATATGAGATGTATAGTAAATTCCTGCTTCTCCCCTCCTAATGAATGCTGGGAGCTGGATGAAAATAATTGAAGACAAATGTTTCATTGTATATACTGTATATCCAATTCCAAGTAGCCTCAGACAACCTTATGTTATCAGGTGATTTTTTTTTTCTTTTTAATCTTATTTGCAGTAAATGTCATGATACAATAGTTAATTGGGAAGCAGATAATCTGACAATATATTCACGTACTGCATAGGAAACCAGCACATCATACTCACATGGAGGAAGTCATGAATAGGAACACATTCATCTTGCAGTGAGATATTTTTTTTATCAGGTGCAGTTTCTATGTTTCACATTCAGCTTTTGCACCAAGGTAACAGATTTCATATGCTGTAAAGTTCCATTCACACACTGCAGAAGAGCTGGATTTAGCAGGATATGCCATGTGGTTTTCATATGGCAGCAGTCTCTATCCCTTGTATTTATGTACAATACCCTATACACAACATCATGTAATGTATTAATGTTGGTCCAAGCAGACATAACAAAAGTATTAAAAACCCAAACTAAGGACAAGTGCTGTTTCTGGAAGAAGGTGGCAATGGATATCCCCTTTGATGTGTCAGAAAAAAAGTGATCTGTGTAGTGATGTGGAAGTAAAGGGTCAGCAGACTTCCTGTGAACTATAGGATGACATCATCACCTATCAGATGATAATAATAATAATAATAATATTTATCTGTATAGGGCCAACAGAATCAGATCCCTTCTTATTGCTCACAGACCCCATTATGACCCAGTTGGGCTTGAGCACAGAAGCCCAAACTTCTTTCAGCAGGAACGACTGCATGCTACTCGGGTGAAGGAACATCATGACATGTATGCTTTAATCACGGCCAATTTGCAACAATGGCCGTGATTAATACAAAAGTTATGTTGCACTGCAGTCAGAGGGAAAAGTATACTATACGAAAAAGGAAAAAGATCCAGAAAAACAAGGTCTGCACCTCCACAATATAATAAATATTCTTTATTTAAATCAACCCCAAAAACAAAGACACAAGATTAAAAACCATAAAAACACAGAAATGGTCCTAACACTGGCCCCAATAAGGCACAGTGAGAAACTGGTCCACCCCACATGATAATACAGAGACAGCAATAAAATATAATGAGCAATAATAGTTATGATATAGTGCAAAGAGAATAATATATATGTAAACTATCTGACCCTATAATTAAGTGCCACAAAGTGCAAGTGCATGTGAAAAGAATGCAACAAATCAATATCCTAAAAGAAGGAAGAAATAAATATGACCCCTGACGAAGTCTACGTGACGGAACGCGTGGGGTTAATCTACCTGATCCACCCGTGAGACAGCAATTGTTATTGTATATATTATTTATTTATTTATACTTTTTATTGGTGTTTTTGACTTTTTGGCATATTTATTTCTTCCTTCTTTTAGGATATTGATTTGTTGCATTCTTTTTACATGCACTTGCACTTTGTGGCACTTAATTATAGGGTCAGATAGTTTACATATATATTATTCTCTTTGCACTATATCATAACTATTATTGCTTATAATATTTTATTGCTGTCTCTGTATTATCATGTGGGGTGGACCAGTTTCTCACTGTGCCTTATTGGGGCCAGTGTTAGGACCATTTGTGTATTTTTATGGTTTTTAATCTTGTGTCTTTGTTTTTGGAGTTGATTTAAATAAAGAATATTTATTATATTGTGGAGGTGCAGACCTTGTTTTTCTGGATCTTTTTCCTTTTTCGTATACTATGGCAGTCTTTGGGTCTGGATAGGATTAGCACTCCGGCATTATTGGATGTGGTGCCCGCCTTATATGTGTAGAGGGAAAAGTATACACTCCGGCGGGGATCCCTAGTGGCCACACAACAACTGACAGCTCACACAATGGAGAGTGTGGCTTCGGCTGCACTCTCCATTGTCGACTATGGCAAATTGGGATGCAGGAGCACACGGATGTGCCTGCATCCCAATTCACCAGAAAAGACATTTAACTGGCTGGTACTGCAGTACTGGCCGGGATAAACTTCACTGACACCGGCCGTTCTGTGTCACAGAACAGCCGGTGTCTTACGATGTGTGAACCTGGCCTAAAGGGGTATTTTGCTCACTATAAATTTGTAATATGTTGCTCCCCTAGCGGAGAACATAACAAACAGACTATTCTTACCTCTCTGCATAACAATCCTGCCTCCACCTCAGAAGCAGACTTGTCTCACCAGTGACAGTTCGCTCAGCCAATCATTGGCCCGGATGCTGTCCCATCTCGGTCAGTGATTGGCTGAGTGGGCTATCACTGCTGAGATGAATCTTAAGATTGAAGATGATGTAGGAGAAGACCAGGGGAGAGCAAAGAGGTAAGAATAGGCTGTGTGTTATATTCTTCACCAGGGCAGCAACATATTAAAAGTTTAAAAATTAGTGGTGTACCCCTTTAATTCTAAAGGATGACCGTACATATATATATATATATATATATATATATATATATACAGTATATATATATATGTGTGTGTGTGTGTGTGTGTGTGTGTGTGTAGTGCTATGCCCAAAAAGCTGTCCACAGGCAACAATGCCGCCTTAATAATGAACCCTCTCGTCTAGTTGTTCACACCCAGTGATGTCAACAAGCAATAGAAACACAAACTAAAGGCCTGCTTAGTACTGCACCTCACTGAGCTGGAGCAAGGATAGAGGAAAATGATCTCCAGATGTTACATTCTCACAGAGCCAATAGTTGTGAGTCACACCCATCTTATAGTAGCCTCCAGGGAACAATGGGAAGTACTGTCAATTTCCTTGGGTTTGTCTTGGTAAAACACATCTGCAGCTGATATACAGCTATGCTTCTTCCCCTGCAAGAGTACAACATTACAGTAGTATTCTAGTAATTTCATGTGGGGATTTTCATTTCAAACTTAATAAAACCATCAGTATAGCAAGAGAGGAAAGCTTGCCATTGTTACCTGCTGTATGACGGTACAGAAGATGTTTGCTGTATAGGGGCTATCAGATTTCTTAATAATGGGGGGTAAAAAAACTAAATGATGTAAAACTGGCCGCAATCCCACTTTGCACAGGAAGATGCCCTGCAACTGTGACTTATATATAATGCAGCCACCAATTACTGTATAAAGCTGTCCTTGCTCCCGCTTTGTAGAGGAACCACTGTACCTGACAGCTTTCACTCAAATGGCAATAGCTCATTATGCTAATAACATTACCATATGGAGATTCCTTGTGCATTATCAATCTCACGAGTAAACTTGAAGTGCTGCAAACTATAACACCTCCTTACTCCCCTTCCCATCCCTGACCCTGGTTGGGACTCTTCCAGGTGTCAATCAGGGAGAGAGGAGACATTCCAGCTTGGAAAAGCCTCTTTGACTCCTTGTACCAGAGAATAAAATAATTTTCTACTTCCTGCTAGCACAGCAGGATATATGAAAGGTACAGTTTGTTATATTGTCTAAACAGCTACATAACATTGTCTGCAATTAACATGAATTACATGGGTTCCATCAGACACAAATTTTACATGGCATTTTTTTTATTTATTTACCCCCCTTTTTTTCTTTCTAATTTTATGTAAAATACTTTAGGTGTTTTTTATTTTTGAAACTTTGTTCCCTGTGTTTTTTTTCTTTACAAGCCGTGTGATTCTTTCTTCATGTGATTCCAGGATTCTAGTATTTAGGAAAAAACACTCAAAGACAAAGTAGCAACCCCCTTGCCAATACAGTGGATTTATTTAACCTCAGGATAGTCAACCATCTAAAGAAAGGAAAGGAACACTAAGGCTGTACTGCAGTAGAGCACAGTGCAAGTTAGCCGCTCTCTACTGATTTATGCTCGGTTGAGTAGGAAGGATACTACTAGCTAGATCCAACCAGTGACAGAGGACTGTGACTCGTGTTGCCTACCAGGACGGAAACCCAACAATAAGGGGCAGAAGGTGGTCGGGTGAGATAACTGAGACTCATCTATACATACGAGTACGAGGACTTTCTTCAAAATACTATTTAGACACTTCACCACATCCTGGAAGAGTGTTCACTATATTAGGCAAGGGGCCCTCCTATCCGGTCCCTGCACTGTTATATTTTTCTATCAACTCATCTTTTGTTCCTATTGCTATTATTTATTTTTGCCTGAGCACTGTTTGTTACCCTTATTGCACTGAAGATACCTTTTAGTAAAGTTGAATGTTGTTTAAAGTGGGAATCTGTCATCTCTGTCGCCACACCTGCACCTACACTCTGCAGCTCACATTATTCCTAATCAAGGTCCGGTTGTCGCATGTCCGAGGGTGGGTGTTACCACTCCTGGCCACCGTGACAAGTGGCCCCTAAAACACTAGAGCCCACCAGCAGGTTCAACAATATATGGCATTGTGAGAGGTTACAAGATTATGGGGTGATTCACACATCCATAGCCATCTGCATTAGCATTGACCTATTAATTGGAATAGGAGATCAGTGTTGCAAATATGGGCTTACACAATGGCTTGGCTTGTTGCACAGATCATGGCCCTAACACAGACCCATAAAACTTACAGGTATGTGCATGGGGTCATAGAAATTAATAGGTACTTGTCCTGTCTAAGGTTCCGAGTCCACAAATGCGGGCAGAATAAACATGTGAAAGGGGCTTAAGGCTACTTGGTGATTTTGGCCACAACAGGGGTTGTATGACCCAAGATTGCCATGCCGCACTGCAGCGATCACACTGCATCACAGCTTAGGTTAGTGAATGGGGTTGTTTTGCAGTCCCCAAATGGCCACAACTACAGCCCAACAGTCGCAAGAAATCCTTCTTGGATAAAGTAACAGCACTAAAGAATGTAATTTTATCTATGGACTATTGGTAAGTCGTTCAATAGATATAAATCTGTTGTGTCTGTAAGATTCTATTTTCTAGGGTTTAGTAGGTTTAGAGAAATGTTGTACTGTATGCTTCTTTTTCAACTAACAGCTCATCAGTCATATTCTTTGTGCACACACACAATATTCCTTCCTGCAATCTGCTTTTTATTATCCATTCCACCTGATCCGGCTGCTGCAACTTTTGTATGGTCTGTCGTTTTCAAATGAGTCCGCTGCCCCTCCTGGCTTCTATTATTCACATTCTTTCTTTCATCTATTTTTATTTGTGTGTTAAGTTTCACTGCTTTTTATCTCTCTCTTTTTGCTGTGGTTTTCTTGTTGATAACTGTGTGTAACAGATAAGAATGAATGCAATTTCAAAATTACTGGATAATAATTGGTTAAATACTCATTGAAAGGCTCTGCTTGTATCTAGTTGTGATTTCTATTTATTTGATCAGTCAAACAATAGACTCCACCAACACCCAGCTGACTCTACTGACTTAGGCTATGGTCACACTTAGAATAAGGTGTAGATCGCAGAACGGCCGGTCTCAGAATAGATCATCCCAGTCGGTACTGCATTGCTGGCCGGAGGATCTTTAGCGCCACTGAGTTCTGATGCGGGCGCATCAATGCGCGTCCGCATCAGAACTCCCCACAGCCCACAATAGAGCGTGCAGCCGGAGCCGCTCACGCCATTGTTTGAACTGACAGGATTTTCTGCGGCCGCTATTCACTGAATAGTGGCTGCAGAAAACTTACATGTCAGTTTTCTGCAGAACTTACTTGGTGTGAACAAAGCCTTAGGGTGCGTGCACACTACGGAATGGCGACAGAAAACCAGCCATGCATTCCACAGCTTACACCTGCCCGCGGACTGTGGCAGACGCGCGTGTCTCCGTCTGTGTCATAGACTCCATTCGCCATTCCATTGCCATTCCGTAGTGTGCACACACTCTTACAGATAAAGAAAAAAAAAAAAAAAGCTCTTTTTTTTTGGTGAATCAATGGAGCTGCGTCACAGAAGGGAGTTCGTCACACTGGTGGGACCGTCTCAAGTGCTTCATGCGCGGCCAGTGCTCGGTAATAGACCGGCGCCATGTGTTAGAAACTCACGGCCCTTCGAAAAAAGGACTGTGGCACTGGCATCCCCGCATAGACACCGGTCTATTCTTGTCAAAAACAAAACAGTGATGTACCAGTGGTACATTTGCTTTAATAAATACCAATAGGAATAGGAAGAAAAGTGCATTCCATAATAATGATAGAAAAGATGTTTCCTATGGGAGCTTAGAGCATGGAGCACAAGGGGTCAGAATATATCTGCTTCATTCCCCTGTGAACTCTGACTCAATTAAGAGGATTCCTCTACAGTTCCTCAAGCAATGAACAAGAACCGTCATACACTCATAGTTTCAGCTTACATAGATTCTTCTTAGTTCCCTGAATTACTATTGTGATTTCAACCATAAAATTTACTTAGTTTTTCTTCTATTTTCTACATAGTTTATCCAATTCTATGATTATTATATGTATATTAATCCACAAGTATGAAAGGGCCTAAAAGGAGCTTTTCTCCAATATGTTTATACATTAGTCCAGACACATGCACAGCCCTTTTACATGACACATGCACAGCCCTTTACATGACACATGCACAGCCCTTTACATGACACATAGACAGCCCTTACATGACACATGCACAGCCCTTACATAATGCAAGACACATGCACAGCCCTCACATGACCCATGCACAGCCCTCACATGACCCATGCACAGCCCTTACATGACACATACACAGCCCTTACATGATGCAAGACACATGCACAGCCCTCACATGACCCATGCACAGCCCTTACATGACACATACACAGCCCTTACATGATGCAAGACACATGCACAGCCCTCACATGACACATGCACAGCCCTCACATGACCCATGCACAGCCCTTACATGACACATACACAGCCCTTACATGATGCAAGACACATGCACAGCCCTCACATAACCCATGCACAGCCCTTACATGACACATACACAGCCCTCACATGACCCATGCACAGCCCTTACATGATGCAAGACACATGCACAGCCCTCACATGACACATGCACAGCCCTCACATGACACATGCACAGCCCTTTACATGACACATACACAGCCCTTACATGATGCAAGACACATGCACAGCCCTCACATGACACATGCACAGCCCTTTACATGACACATACACAGCCCTTAAATGATGCAAGACACATGCACAGCCCTCACATGACACATGCATACCTCCCAACTGTCCCGGTTTCAGCAGGACGGTCCCGATTTTGGAACCATGTCCCGCTGTCCCGGTACAGCCCCCGTGACACATGCCTCCTGTGCTTATCTCCACCAGCTCTGTGCCCCTGTGCTTATCTCCACCAGCTCTGTGCCCCTGTGCTTATCTCCACCAGCTCTGTGCCCCTATGCTTATCTCCACCAGCTCTCAGTGCCCCTGTGCTTATCTCCACCAGCTCTCTGTGCCCCTGTGCTTATCTCCACCAAGTCTGTGCCCCTGTGCTTATCTCCACCAGCTCTGTACCCCTGTGCTTATCTCCACCAGCTCTGTGCCACCTGTGCTTATCTCCACCAGCTCTGTGCCTCCTGTGCTTATCTCCACCAGCTCTGTGCCCCTGTGCTTATCTCCACCAGCTCTGTGCCCCTGTGCTTATCTCCACCAGCTCTGTGCCCCTATGCTTATCTCCACCAGCTCTCAGTGCCCCTGTGCTTATCTCCACCAGCTCTCTGTGCCCCTGTGCTTATCTCCACCAAGTCTGTGCCCCTGTGCTTATCTCCACCAGCTCTGTACCCCTGTGCTTATCTCCACCAGCTCTGTGCCACCTGTGCTTATCTCCACCAGCTCTGTGCCCCTGTGCTTATCTCCACCAGCTCTGTGCCCCTGTACTTATCTCCACCAGCTCTCAGTGCCCCTGTGCTTATCTCCACCAGCTCTGTGCCCCCTGTGCTTATCTCCACCAGCTCTGTGCCCCTGTGCTTATCTCCACCAGCTCTGTGCCCCCTGTGCTTATCTCCACCAGCTCTCAGTGCCCCTGTGCTTATCTCCACCAGCTCTGTGCCCCCTGTGCTTATTTCCACCAGCTCTGTGCCCCTGTGCTTATCTCCACCAGCTCTGTGCCCCTGTGCTTATCTCCACCAGCTCTGTGCCTCCTGTGCTTATCTCCACCAGCTCTGTGCCCCTGTGCTTATCTCCACCAGCTCTGTGCCTCCTGTGCTTATCTCCACCAGCTCTGTGCCCCTGTGCTTATCTCCACCAGCTCTGTGCCCCCTGTGCTTATCTCCACCAGCTCTGTGCCCCTGTGCTTATCTCCACCAGCTCTGTGCCCCTGTGCTTATCTCCACCAGCTCTCAGTGCCCCTGTGTTTATCTCCACCAGCTCTCAGTGCCCCTGTGCTTATCTCCACCAGCTCTGTGCCCCTGTGCTTATCTCCACCAGCTCTGTGCCCCTGTGCTTATCTCCACCAGCTCTGTGCCCCTGTGCTTATCTCCACCAGCTCTGTGCCCCTGTGCTTATCTCCACCAGCTCTGTGCCCCTATGCTTATCTCCACCAAGTCTGTGCCCCTGTGCTTATCTCCACCAGCTCTGTACCCCTGTGCTTATCTCCACCAGCTCTGTGCCACCTGTGCTTATCTCCACCAGCTCTGTGCCCCTGTACTTATCTCCACCAGCTCTGTGCCCCTGTACTTATCTCCACCAGCTCTCAGTGCCCCTGTGCTTATCTCCACCAGCTCTGTGCCCCCTGTGCTTATCTCCACCAGCTCTGTGCCCCTGTGCTTATCTCCACCAGCTCTGTGCCCCTGTGCTTATCTCCACCAGCTCTGTGCCCCTGTGCTTATCTCCACCTGCTCTGTGCCCCCTGTGCTTATCTCCACCAGCTCTCAGTGCCCCCTGTGCTTATCTCCACCAGCTCTGTGCCCCCTGTGCTTATCTCCACCAGCTCTGTGTCCCTGTGCTTATCTCCACCAGCTCTGTGCCCCCTGTGCTTATCTCCACCAGCTCTCAGTGCCCCTGTGCTTATCTCCACCAGCTCTGTGCCCCTGTGCTTATCTCCACCAGCTCTGTGCCCCTGTGCTTATCTCCACCAGCTCTGTGCCCCTGTGCTTATCTCCACCTGCTCTGTGCCCCCTGTGCTTATCTCCACCAGCTCTCAGTGCCCCCTGTGCTTATCTCCACCAGCTCTGTGCCCCCTGTGCTTATCTCCACCAGCTCTGTGCCCCTGTGCTTATCTCCACCAGCTCTCAGTGCCCCTGTGCTTATCTCCACCAGCTCTGTGCCCCCTGTGCTTATCTCCACCAGCTCTGTGCCCCTGTGCTTATCTCCACCAGCTCTGTGCCCCTGTGCTTATCTCCACCAGCTCTCAGTGCCCCTGTGCTTATCTCCACCAGCTCTGTGCCCCTGTGCTTATCTCCACCAGCTCTGTGCCTCCTGTGCTTATCTCCACCAGCTCTGTGCCCCTGTGCTTATCTCCACCAGCTCTGTGCCCCCTGTGCTTATCTCCTCCAGCTCTGTGCCCCCTGTGCTTATCTCCACCAGCTCTGTGCCTCCTGTGCTTATCTCCACCAGCTCTGTGCCCCTGTGCTTATCTCCACCAGCTCTGTGCCTCCTGTGCTTATCTCCACCAGCTCTGTGCCCCTGTGCTTATCTCCACCAGCTCTGTGCCTCCTGTGCTTATCTCCACCAGCTCTGTGCCCCCGTGCTTATCTCCACCAGCTCTGTGCCCCTGTGCTTATCTCCACCAGCTCTGTGCCTCCTGTGCTTATCTCCTCCAGCTCTGGTGGTGTATCTACTATATGAAGGCACAGAGGTGGTTTATCTACTATATGAGGGCACAGAAGTGGGTTATCTACTATATGAGGGCACAGAGGTGGGGTATCTACTATATGAGAGCACAGAGGTGGGGTATCTACTATATGGGGGGCACAGAGGTGGCGTATCTACTATATGGGGGGCACAGAGGTGGCTTATCTACTATATGAGGGCACAGAGGGGGGTGTATCTACTGTATGAGGGCACAGAGGGGGTGTATCTACTATATGAGGGCACTGAGGTGGTGTATCTACTATATGAGGGCACAGAGGGGCCTAAGTACTATTTGAGGGTCCACAGTAGGCCTAAACACTACATGGTAGCATACAATGAGCACTTTTACAGTGCAGAGCAATATAGATGGGGACTTTGTATAGATGGTGAGGATCGTGCAAAAGCAAAAAGCCTAAAATATTTGTCTGGCAGATTCTTCAGGGATGAGGCATTGCCAGAAGTGGTTTTCATGATGGCCTGTACCAGATGGAGAAAAAGTGAGCAATTCCAATCAGAGAAGACGCCCCCTGTGAGTCACTGACTGTAGCTGTTCTATAATCACGTATGTGGTGTAAAGAGCCTGAGCAGCATTTGTATCTACCTCTGTATAGGTCAGTGTAGTGGAGATACTGGTCTTTGTATAGTGGATGTTACGTAGTAATGGTATATGGGGGGTAAGTCATGATGTGGTGATATTTGTTTTTTATATAATGGTAATAGGTGACGTGGATATGAGGGTGTGGCTATGGGGGTGTGGTTATGGGGAGGGCGTGGCTATAGGGGGCGTGGTGCATTGCCGTGACTGTCCCTCTTTCCTCTCAGCAAAAGTTGGGAGGTACAGCCCTTTACATGACACATGCACAGCCCTCACATGACACATGCACAGCCCTCACATGACACATGCACAGCCCTCACATGACACATGCACAGCCCTTTACATGACACATGCACAGCCCTCACATGACACATGCACAGCCCTTTACATGACACATACACAGCCCTTACATGATGCAAGACACATGCACAGCCCTCACATGACACATGCACAGCCCTCACATGACACATGCACAGCCCTTACATGATGCAAGACACATGCACAGCCCTCACATGACACATGCACAGCCCTTACATGACACATACACAGCCCTTACATGATGCAAGACACATGCACAGCCCTCACATGACACATGCACAGCCCTTTACATGACACATACACAGCCCTTAAATGATGCAAGACACATGCACAGCCCTCACATGACACATGCATACCTCCCAACTGTCCCGGTTTCAGCAGGACGGTCCCGATTTTGGAACCATGTCCCGCTGTCCCGGTACAGCCCCCGTGTGTCCCGTGTGTGTGTGGGGGGGCACTCTTGAGGTCTTTGCACTGGGCCCACCAGTGTTTTAAAACAGCCCCGCCTTTGAGCACTGGAGTTCCTTCAATGTAAAGACTTGACTTTGACTGCCCAACTGAACAAACAGCATTCTTGCAAATCATTCAGAATTATACTACTGTGTGACAACTGCATTTGTAATACCTTAGCAGGTATTACAGGACTTGACAATAAAGTGGTGGCATTCATTCACTCATGTATACCTTGCCAAGCAACTGTTGTTGACTAGAGATGAGGGAAATTACAGTAATAATGAAGCAAATCGCTTTGTTACCGCTGCAATCTGCTGGCTGCCATATAACTCACTGCCGCTCAATGCCACTCCTCCCCGAAAAAGCTGGATCCAGTCCTGGGTAACTGGAGGAAGTTTCCCAGCACTGGATCCAGCTTTTCCAAGCACCTGGGGGGAGCAGCACAGAGTGGCAGTAGGTTAAAAGGCAGCAGGCATCTCTACTGTCAACCATAAGTACGGCTGCACAATTACAAATGTTGAACTTACCTAGAAATTATGGACTGCTATTAGTAGTGGTTTCCTATATGTAGGGGTCCTATTACACAATTGAGTGGTCCTGGATGCATGAACCATCACCATCATTCACATGACCATTAACATGCATTGTTATCAGCCGCACATCTCCTATTTAGATAGAGGGTTGTGCAGCTGATAACAATGACTTTACCAGCTACACAAAACATCACATCAGCCAGTAAGCATGTGCTTTCTTGCTCGGCAGCCGATCACTGGCCTTTTTTCATAGGCCGAAAATCGAGTCAACACTTTTTGATTTTTGTTGCTTTCTGGTTTTTGAAAATGTTTTAACAAACCCCAAAAATTGACAAGATATGTTTGGATGGATTCACACACAGCGAAGTGGAATAGTGTATGCAGTCTGACAACAAAACTCTTGCTCCAGGTAAGGAAGACCTGAGGGTTGTATTCATACAAATCATCAGGTTGTTGTTCAAGAAACCTGTTATATAAATGTCTGCAGAATATATGTGTACACACCCTGATGTGTCAGACCCTGACCAATAAAAAGTTTCAACATGTCCCTGGGATAGAAATCTCCACTATTGACTATTTACCATTTGTCAGTGGCATTTTGGCAAAAAAAAAAAAAAAAACAAAGAAAAAGTTATCTAAATGTTTTAGCTTTCATTTATGAAATCATATAAATGATACTACTAATAAGAGATATGTGTGTGTGGGGGGAGGGGGGGGGGGGGGTGCTGTACCCTAGAGCTATTTTTCCATGTGTTGGGATTACACATTGGGGGCTATAACATACAATGGCCATCTTGGAATCAATTAATATTGTAACTTGAGTGGTCACTGTGTACTTACATGTGACATCAGGCCTCACATCTGAAAAACACTTGTCACTACACACTTACATCTTTAGGCTATGTTCACACTGCGTATGATTCCGTCCGTAGAGCGTACGCCGCCGTACATGTGCGGCTGAAACTACGGGCGTGGGAAAAATCGACATGCGGCCGGATGCGTACGAACCGCGAACATACGCCCGTAGTACAGTTATGCTTCCCTAGCTTGTTTCGAAGCGATCTGAGGCAGGTCATTTACTTGGAAATCTTCGCCCAGCCCAATAAAACTCACAGAACCTTTTGGATCGATAAATCAAGTTTAATTTGGCTGAAATAAGTACTTCGTACGGGACCGCATGGAAATCCACGGCCGTGAGTTTCAACATTTCCGTCCTCAAACAATGGTCGTGTTCATTTTTCACGGCGCCGCATACGATCCGGCCGTAAGCTCATACGTAGTGTGCACTGTGCGAGCGTATATCGTATACTTTCAAGCGAACGCATCAACCTCAAAACTACGGGCGTATATTCGCGGTTCGCACTACGGACGGATTCATACGCAGTGTGAACATAGCCTCAATTCGAGGGGGATCCGATTTCACTTTCTACCTCAGGCAATAGAGAAACTAGTATTATCCGGATGTACTCTTCAGAGGCGGACAAACAACAGATTAAAGATGATATGATACCCAATTACGCACAAGATCTTCTCAGATGTCTGTGCTGGGTGTTGGAGGTATGTTAAACCAAGCTAATTTGTTACATATGTTTCAGGGAAATTGCTATAGACTTGAGGCTGTATTCACATATCATAGTACTGCAGTTAACAAAACTGTGTTAAAAACTAGGAAAAACACAGCTTAAGAAGTCATTTATGCGCTCCACAATCCACGGACCCTACGGAGTGTGAAGCTGCGCTGTGGACTTGTAGACCTCCCGACATCATATATCAGGACAGTCCTGTGAAGATTTAAACACTTCTATATAGATACATGATGCTGGGAAGGCTGCCAGTCCACTGGGCATCTTCACACTCTGTAGGGTCCGTGGATAACAGAGCATGTAAATGAGTCCTTATAGTTTCACCAGTTAAGTTTGGCAAAATTTCTTAAAGGAGTCTGCCCATTAAAGGGGTTTAACAATTTAAAAATTCTTCTCTCTTATGCACAGATATTGCAGGGGGTCTGCCCTTTGTGCCCCATGGGGATCTCTCTATCGGCGACCTGGTGCGTGAGCTGCAGCTTCATTCATTCTCTATGGAGCCGCTGGAAAGAGCTGAGTGCTGTACTTGACTCTTTCCAGCGGCTCCATAGAGAATGAATGGAGCCGCAGGTCACGCATCAACCCACAGCTCGATTCATAACAAAGGAGCCGGGTCGTCGATATAGAGATCCCCATGGGAGGGGATGTATCAGTCTAACGTGTATGCCGTGTCAATTCTTTCAGGCGTAATGCGGAATCAGCCGGCCCATAGAATGGTGTCTATGGAGCTGGCGTAAAGGCGCGCGGCCGTGAGCGCGTACAGGCGACGGAATTCCGCTGAATTTATCCGCGAGAATTCCGTAGTCTAAACCCACCCTGACACAGTGTTCTCTGCTGACATCTCTGTCCTAAACAGGAACAGCCCAGAGCAGCAGCAAATCCCCATAGAAAACCTTTACTACTCTGGACAGTTGTCTCAGACAGAGGTGGCAGCAGAGAGCACTGTGTCAGACTGAAAAGAAAACATTTCCTGCAGGACATACAGCAGGTGATAAGTACTGGAAGACTTGAGATTTTTAAATAGAAGTAAATTACAAATTTATATAACTTTCTGAAACTAGTTGATTTGAAAAAAGATTTTAGCTGCATAAGATATGGAAGCCAGAGGTTGAGGGTCACCCTGTCAAATGCTACAGTAACACTGACTAAAGGGTTAACTACCAGGATCAGATCATCACTTATGAAAGATGCAGCCCAGCAATATGCGGTAACTGGGTCCCACAACAGTGTTATCCCCTGATGTACCTGGTATGTTGGATTGTATTAAAGCACTTGCAATCCCAACATACCATGTACCAGGTATTTTTGAAGGTGATTTTCTGTTGACACCTTCACAATGTTGTGTATTGGCCGTGGGACTAGTTTGTGTTGCAGATGTTTTCTTATGTAATTGATGGTCTGATATTCTTACAGTGATGCTATAGTGCCGAGCAGCTGGCGTGTAGTGACAGTAGTCTATAATTACCTGGTTAGTTATCTATGCCTATGCTTGTGACTGTATAATAGAAAGGCCTTGTCAGGAACTCTAACATCAAAAACATTGCATTTTCTATAGCTTAGGGGCAACCTGATTTTTTCTTCTGTCAGGACAACTTATCCAAAAATCACAGATGCAACATTTTTATGGAGACATTGGGAAACCTTACGGAATGATAAAGAATATAGTTAATATATCTATGTAATTCCGAATACTGATATACACACATTAAAACATTTACTGGGATCATTAAATGATGATCATATACAAAAACCTGTATAAATTCCTGCAACATTAAAAAAGTTTCAATCGCAATTAGACACAGCACAGGCACAGCAGGAAAACCATCCCATATAGTATGCTCTCTGCGGAGCAAAACTTTGCAGGCAGATGAAATAGGTATACGCTTCGTGGGGTGCTCAGCTATAATATACAGTCTCTAAATTTGTAATGTAGTATAAAAGAAAATTAGCGGCACTCACCACTTTGTAGTAGTTCCATCGTTTCTTTATTGAAAAAAGTAACAAGACATAAATTGCAGGTGAGACGCCAGTGTTAGCTGTAACTGGCAATACAGTTTGGCTGTTTCACACCCCCTCTGGCACTTCTACAGGTGAGATCTGTAGAAGGGCTGGAAGGGGCGTGAAACAGCTGTAACCGGCAACACAGTTTGGCTAACACTGGTGTCTTACCTGTGATTTATGACTTGTTACTTTTTTCAATAAAGAAACAATGGAACTACTACAAAGTGGTGAGTGCCTCTAATTTTCTTTTATACTATACTTATATTAACTATAAGTTACAGATGGACAAAACAAAAGAGTCTCCAATTTTTGTTGGCTGTCCAGGAATTATGAACAGTTGGCAACCCTGAGGTACACGGAGGAGATTGTGACGGATCCTTGTTGTCAGCTATTGTCAGCTCTGCGACAGCATACAGTAACAGTTTCCAACATACATATTGTTTTGAACAAAATTCCATACCTTTGCATTCCTCCTATTTGCTAATTTACAGCTGTTTTTTTATGGCCCTTTTACGGGGACTGATTATCGACAGAGAGGAATTGCTGTTAAAGTGATATTGTCACACCTCCCGGTACTCTATGGGCAGTTCTCCGCACCATCCACAGGCTTAGATGGTGCACATTTGATACCTGTATAACACTTGTCTGTGTCTTCTTTCTGCTCTAAAATCAACTGTCAAAAAGTTAGGCATATTTGTAAATCACTTCTATTAAAAAAACAACAAACAACTCAAGTCTTCCAGTACTTATCAGTTGCTGTATGTACAGCAGGAAGTGGTGTTTTGTTTTCCTTCTCATCTGACATGGTGCTCTCTGCTGCCACCTCTGTCCATGTCAGGGAGCACTAGCCAATCCCCATAGAAAACCTCTTCTGCTCTGGGCAGTTCCTGACATGGACAGAGGTGGCAGCAGCAGAGAGAAGGTTCTGCAAATTATCTTGCTTATGTCATGGAGGTGGCAAGCCGCTTAACAGGGCCCCTACTCAGATGATCAAATGAGTTATCCCTAGATTGAAAGTATCTCTGTAACACCTGGAGTAGTGGATCCACTGGACCGTCACCAGCGATGGCACTAACCTCACCAGGGAGCGGAGTCTAAGGGGCCGCTGGTTTTCACCAGAGCCCGCCGCAAGGCGGGATGGACTTGCTGCGGCAGGCGACCCCCAGGTCGCTACCCCTGGCTTGGTTGCTAGTGACGGCAGGCGAGGCGTGGCAGGAGCAGTAGGCAGGAGATAGTGCAGGCAGAGGATAGTATACGTGCTTGCAGGTGGCGGACAGGACTCAGGAACAATGGGAAGGCGGCGGGCAAGGACTAGGGACTAGGACTGAAGACAGGAACAAGGGACAAGGACTAAGGTCAGGGACAACAGGGAGCTGGGCCAAACGCTATGGGAAGCATATAGAGGCTCCAACACCTGGAAGGGGGCAGGGCTGGAACTTATAGGGGAGTGATTGACCTAGGAGGCGGGGACGCGCGCGCCGGCACAGTGAGAGACAGGAGCAGAGGAGAGGTGAGGCGCCCCCAGGGGCCGAACTAGCAGCAGCGCCGGGTCCCTGCACAAGGACCCCGGCGGCTGCATGGGGCAGGAGGAGGTCGCGGCGGCGGCCCGGAACACGGGAAGCCGCCGCGCCCGTGACAGTACCCCCCCCTTTGGCCTCCCCCTCTTTCTTGCCTGCAGATGGCGGCAAATCAGTGATGAAGTCCATCCCTATGTGGTGCCAGGGAAGGTCTGGACCTGGCAAGGGCTGTAATAGGCCGGCAGGCCTTAGTCGGGAGGACTTGTTTTTGGCACAGATGGTACAGGAAGCCACAAAGTCCTTGACATCTTGGAACAGACTGGGCCACCAGTAGTGGCGGGAGATCCGTTGCCCGGTCTTTTGGACTCCAGGGTGCCCGGCCTCCAATGAGGAATGTCCCCACTTCAAAATCCTTCTTCGAAGCGCAGGGTGAACATGGGTCTTTCCGGGGGGTATTCTCTGAAGAGTAGAGGTACTAGGCGATCGGGAGGTATAATGTGGCGAGGGGATGTGGATTTGTGGATGAGATCCTTCTGTAAGTTCTCCATATGTAGGAGGACATGGCCTCAGTCTCGGGTACGGAGAGAGGGTACACCCGACCTCGAGGAGAAGGAGTACCAGGAAAGAGGTCTTTGGGACAATCGTACGCCCGGTGAGATGGTAGAGAGTCCGCCTCCTCGGCAGAGAAGGCATCCGCCAAGTCTTGGTCTTCCGCCGGTAGGCCGGATAGAGGCTTGGCGGGGTCCGGTGACGACATAAAGTACTTGGTCTGAGGTGACTTGAGACACTGGTTGGAACAGTCCTGACCCCAACTGAGAATCTCCCCGGTTCTCCAGTCCAGCTTAGGGGCATGTAATTGCAGCCAAGGAAGTCCCAGGAGGATGGCGGGAGAATAATTGGGCAGGACGTAGAAGGATATCTTTTCCTGATGTAAAGGACCCACCTGGAGGACTAGAGGTGCGGTCTGGTAGTACACATGGTCGGTAAGAATCTCGCCCGTGACCGAGGAGATAGTCAGGGGCCTGGCTAGTTGGGTCACGGGTAGCCGCCATCTTTGGACCAATGTTGCCGCAATAAAACTTCCTGCTGACCCAGAATCGAGAAGGGCAGTAGTCTGGTGATTTTGTCCTGAGGGTGTCTGGATGGAAACCGGCATAGACAAACTTGGAAAGGTGACATTCACACCTAGGGACACCTGTCCCACCGGACCTAGGTGCGAGCATTTCCCGGACGCTTGAGGACGTTGGGGACATCTCTGCCGATAGTGATCAGCGCCACCGCAATAGAGGCAGAGATTCAGGTCCAGTCGACGGGTCCTCTCATCAGTCGTCAGGCGAGCACGTTCCACCTGCATAGGAACCTCTGGAGACGACTGGGACATAGGAGCAACGGGATTCTGGAACATCGGTGCCAGCCGAGGATGGCGACGGGGCAGACTCAGACGCCGTTCTTGCCGAACCTCCTCCTCTCTCTCGGAAAACCTGGTGTAGACTCTGGTAGCCAGTAGGATGAGTTCGTTCAAAGAGGTAGGCAGGTCTCGGGCAGCGAGCACATCCTTCACTTGACTGGACAGGCCCTTTTTAAAGGTGGCAATCAGAGCGGCCTCATTCCAGTCTAGTTCCGCAGCCAGGGTGCGGAACTGGATGGCGTAATCACCAACGGAGGAAGTTCCTTGGGATAAATTGAGGAGAGCAGTCTCAGCCGAAGACGCACGGGCAGGTTCCTCAAAGACAGAGCGGAACTCGTCCAGGAAGATTCGGAGATTGGCAGCAACCGGATCATTACGGTCCCATAGTGGTGTGGCTCAGGCCAGAGCTCTACCCTCCAATAGGCTGATAATGAAAGCCACTTTAGAGCCCTCGGTGGCAAACTGACTGCTTAGAAGTTCGATATACATAGTGCATTGGGTCAGGAATCCTCTGCACAACTTGGGGTCACCTCCATATTTACTTGGGAGAGCCAGTCGTAGTTTTGAAGAGGCTGCAGGAGGTGATGACTGCTGAGCTGTGGTATGCTGCTGTACGGCTGCAGTCAGTTGTTGGATCAGCTGTGACTGTTGCTGGATCTGTTGAGCCTGTAGGGCGACCACTCGGGCTACTTCGCGGATATCAGGCACCTCGCCGGGATCCATGGTTGGAGCCTACTGTAACACCTGGAGTAGTGGATCCACTGGACCGTCACCAGCGATGGCACTAACCTCACCAGGGAGCGGAGTCTAAGGGGACGCTGGTTTTCACCAGAGCCCGCCGCAAGGCGGGATGGACTTGCTGCGGCAGGCGACCCCCAGGTCGCTACCCCTGGCTTGGTTGCTAGTGACGGCAGGCGAGGCGTGGCAGGAGCAGTAGGCAGGAGATAGTGCAGGCAGAGGATAGTATACGTGCTTGCAGGTGGCGGACAGGACTCAGGAACAATGGGAAGGCGGCGGGCAAGGACTAGGGACTAGGACTGAAGACAGGAACAAGGGACAAGGACTAAGGTCAGGGACAACAGGGAGCTGGGCCAAACGCTATGGGAAGCATATAGAGGCTCCAACACCTGGAAGGGGGCAGGGCTGGAACTTATAGGGGAGTGATTGACAACCAGACCAATTAGGAGCGCACTGCCCCTTTAAATCTGAGACAGCCGGCGCGCGCGCGCCCTAGGAGGCGGGGACGCACGCGCCGGCCGGCACAGTGAGAGACAGGAGCGGAGGAGAGGTGAGGCGCCCCCAGGGGCCGAACTAGCAGCAGCGTCGGGTCCCTGCACAAGGACCCCGGCGGCTGCATGGGGCAGGAGGTCGCGGCGGCTTCCCGTGTTCCGGGCCGCCGGCCCGACCTCCTGCCCCATGCAGCCGCCGGGGGCCGTGACAATCTCCTGTCCACAGGATAGGGAATGACTGGCTGATCGGTGATAGTCCAACTGCTGGGGCTCCATGATCCCAGGTTAAGTATTCCCCAAAACAGGATTTCCTAGAGACTCTTATTTGGGCAATATCCAGCCTGTGCAAAAGTGCCAGCGAACAGCCAACAAGCGGGCATTTTATTGCTATGTAAACGGCCGATAACAATGAATGTCAATGGCCACATGAATCATAGAGTGATCGCACACTGTATCATGCCCGTCTCTGCAAACGAAAGCTGATCTCTCCAATCGGCCCTCGTTAGGGTCCTCTTATTCGGAGCGATTTTTAACGATTAACGATAAACGATCGCAAATGATTGTTTATCGTTAACCTGAAATCGTTCACCATATTACATATTCTAATAGTCGTTAGATACGATCGTTATTGCGATCGTTTATTCCTTCTGATCTCAGGAAAACAATGGGCAATGTGCTATTACAGTGAACGATTAGTGAAAAAATGCGGAACTTGAGCGAACTAACGTGGAATTATAGTGAACGATCAGTGAACAATTAACGATAATTTTAGGTTTAGATCTAAATCAATGATCAACGACATACGAACGATTTTTTAATCGTTGCCTGCAATTACACAGAACGATTATCGTTCAAATTAGAACGATATAACGATTTTTCACACGATAATCGTCCCGTGTAATAGGGCCCTTACTATCTGTACATGTATCAGGCCATGTAAAAGGACCCTTAGTTATATAA